>NC_053024.1:69679131-69961517 GCF_003073215.2 Triticum urartu | reverse complement strand
CAAGAGAGTTAATAGGGTCCAAGCTTGGCTCCACTCGACTAGTCTCCTCTTCAAAGTTCTGGCAGAATTCTGCAAACACGATTCAAGAGTAAGACAGTGGCCCTTCACAGGCTTGGCAAACTGCAAGACAGTCGGGGCAGAGTAATTGCCTTCGAGCAAAACGAACAGCTTCTTGGCAAGTCCACCGAGATAAGCCTCCAGATCTTTTACCTTCCCCGCCAGCTCACCCGCCTTGTCGTGTAGAGCCATCTTCTCCTTCTTCAGTCGACTGGCATCTCGATTAGCTGTCTCGAGAGCAGTTTTCAGTCTAGAATTCTCCTGTTCAAGAGCTCTGACCGAAGCCAATTTCTCCTCTGCGAGCTTCGTTTTGCTCGAGGCCTCCTTCTGTGCCTCTGCAAGGTCTTGGTCCTTCTTCTTCAGAGCTTCCTCCAGTTTATCTGTGGCGCGTCGAGTGGAACCAACATCAAGAATGGACAAGAAAGAAAGGCCACCCATTAAGAATGGAGAACCTCACCAGCCATACCTTTTGCTTCTTCTTGCGCCTTCTTCAAATTCTCCTGAGCAAGCTTCAAGTTAAGGTTGAGCTGGATCTGCTGATTCTCCAACTCAGTATAGCGAGCTACAAGTTCCCAAGATTTCTGTAAAAAGGAAAATCAGTCGACAGACGTCCAAGATAAGTTGCTTCCGAGTAACTAAGAGACAATGATGACGTTTCTAAGACCACAGCCGAATCAAAAACATTCGACAGTAGTCTCGGGGACTACACCCAGTGGGTGCACTCAGCGTGCCCCCACTGGTTCGACCAAAAAAAAAGTCGACTGCCCGCAGTCGACCGGATACAGTTCCACTCGACCTGGTCCGACCAAACCGAGTGAAGAAATACAGCTACAGCAACACAATGTAGAGACTACAGTCGACTGCCAGCAGTCCACCGTAGTCTCGGGGACTACACCCGGTGGGTGCACTTAGCGTGCCCCCACTCGTCCAAGAATTGGAAGACACACCCGGTGGGTGTACAGATGCAGATACAAAAGATCTTCGGAAAAGAGACTCTTCAAACAGCATATCATAACAGACCAAGTGTTGAGTCGACTGACCTGGACGTTGCTCTGAAGAGCCGAACTCGCGTCATAGGCTGCTTGGCTGGCCTCCCGAGCCATCTTCACTCGCTCCATCATGATCCCCGCCTGGCGTATAGCCTCTTTCGCAGCAGCCGCTTGGTCCTCGGGGACGGGGTATGCGGCAAAAAGTGAAGACGGATCCGCAGTCGACGACGAGGGCTGCGCACTCGCCAGAGGAACGGCGAAGGTCACAGAAGCCCGAGTGGTGTCACCACCATCCCGAGCCACGGCCTCGGAGCCGGAGCGGATTGGGAGGTCTTGTCAGTCGACGCCCTCTTGTGCCTCCTCACTCTCAACGGACCGTTGTCGTCGTCATCCGGGAGGTCGATAACATGAGGAGGGGCTACAAAGGAAAAGTTCAATCGACCAGAGTTGCAATAAATGATCAGTCGACTCAATGCAGAACGTCAGTAATCGTACCAGGGTTGGAGGTAACAGCATCCTCCATCTCTTGGTCGTCGTCCTTGGCGGAGACCTCAGAAGTAGCAGCACTGCAAGCCTCGAAAGTCAGTCGGTTGGCTCAATGGGTCGACCAAGGATCCGTCCACGGTCGACAAAGGAAAACAAGTTTTATTATTACCCGGAAATGGTAGGGACAGCTATCTTCATCTTGGGCTGAGCCTTGGGTGGCTTAGATGGCGTCGTGCGTGGGTGCTTGGGAACCTTCCCAGTCGGCGTAGGAGAAGAGGTCCGAGGGCGTTTCGACGACTGCCCAACAGAGGCAGTCGCCTTGCCACGTTCCCGCGCTGGGTCGTGTGTGTGCTTGGACCGCCCCTCTGGGCGGGGGGGTTCGACCTCCTCCTCCTCCTCCTCCTCTTCGCTGGAGTCGACGGCGTCGTCTCCCTCTCCTTCGCCGTCGGACTCCCACTCACCTTGGTCGTCCCCACTCTCACCTCCGCTCGCCTCCCCTTCCTCAGTTGGCTCCTGAGCCCCGTTGGGCGTCGAGTACATCTCGGTGGTCGCCGGGAAAGCAATAGACAAGACGGAAGTCAATCGACCAGCTCAAAGAAGACCAATGCAGAAAACAAGATTTCAGTCGGGAGCATAAAGACATACCTTGTCCACTTCATACGAGTTGTCGAGTGGAGTTACCCTCCTGGCTCCTCGGGGGTTGTCTTTGTTCCCCGTGATGCTCGACAGCCACCCCTCCAGCATATCGTTGGTGACCTCCTCCGGGTGGATCCGAGTGGTGTCATCGAGGCCGGAGTACAACCACATCGGGTGGTCACGGGCCTGGAGCGGTTGGATGCGCCTCTGGAGGAAGACCTCCAGCAGGTCCATCCCAGTCACACCCTCACGGACAAGCTCGACCACTCGACCGTCCAACACTTTGACTTGGGCCCTTTCCTCCGGCGTCACTTTCAGAGAAGTGGGTTTTTCAGCTCGGTCGAGGGAGAAAGGAGGAAGACCAGTCGACTGTCCTGGGGTCGCCTGGTCCTGACAGTAGAACCAGGTCGACTGCCAACCACGGACCGACTCCGGGAAAGTAATGGATGGAAAATAGCTCTTCCCCCTCGCCTGGATCACCAAGCCCCCGCACAACTGGATCACCTGCGTCCTCTCGTCACTCGACTTGGCCTTCTTGACCGATTGAGAACGGCAAGTAAAGATGTGTTTGAAAAGCCCCCAATGGGGGCGGCAACCCAAGAAGGCCTCACACATGGAAATGAAAGCGGCAAGGTATACAATGGAGTTGGGAGTGAAGTGGTGGAGCTGCGCTCCGAAGAAGTTCAAGAAGCTCCGGAAAAAAGGATGGGGCGGCAGAGAAAACCCTCGGTCGATGTGGGTGGCTAGGAGCACGCACTCACCGTCGCGGGGTTGAGGTTCGATCTCTTCCCCCGGAAGACGCGCGGCTTGGTGGGGAATGACTCCCCCCTCGACCATGTCATCGAGATCCTCTTGCCGGAGCACCGACGGCATCCAGTCGCCCTGGATCCAACCTTTGGGCAGAGCGGTCCTAGAGGAAGATCCGCCCCGAGCTGACCTCTTCCCTTTCCCCGCCGCCGCCGCCTTCTTCGCGTGCTCCAGAGCGGAGATCTTGCTCTTCGTCATCGTTGCCGGCGAAGTCTCGCACGGGCCTGCTGCGCTAGGGCGGGAACGGAGGTGGCGGAAGGACTTGCGAAGGGAGAGAGGCAGAAGAAAGGAGGAGAAGAGAGCGCACTGCTTGGAAACCCCGAGCCGGTGATTTATAAGGGACCGCTTCCGAGTGGCTGACTGGTAGGCCCAGGCTATCCAGTCAGATCCCGCAGCAGACGCGCGCGCAGTACATGGCGAAAAAGGCGACGCGAGGATCGAGGAGCTTCCACTTTATCGCTTCCGATTACTACGGCCGCTCCCGTCCCGCGCGCTTCCCAAAATCCGAATCCCGCGACATCCGCGGGCCACAGAACAACTTGTCAAAACAGAAGACCCCGATCGCGTCGGCGCTCAGTATGTCACAAGCGAAGAAATTCACTCGACGAAAGGCCTGGAATGGATCAAGGCGACTGAAAAAGGTTGGCAACGTCATCCGTGACGATTGACCCAAAACAAGGCGCTCACGTAGCCCAAAGAACCAGTCGGAAAGATCTCCAACTTTTTCCCCACTCTAACCTCGATCCATTCGAGGGCTAATGATGAAGACATGTACCTAGGGTAGGGGCACGGACCTGTCCAAGGAGCCCCACCCTAGGACATCCCTAGGAGAAGTCACCTTTCAATCGACTTGAAGGTATCCCACTCGACGGACTCAAGACACTCGACCAGAAAGCTATCACTCGACCATGAAGCCAACCACTCGACCGCCAAGAGACCCATAGTCACTCCGCAGGCAAACGGTCAGCTGTTAAGCAGTCTTTATGGTCATTATAGCGCTTTATTAGGGGCGTTACCAGTAACGCCCAACCTTGAATGTACCTTAAACCCTGCATTACTGAGGGCAGGAGGGGGCCGGTGAACTCTATATAAGCCACCCCCCTCTTCAGTATGAAGGGTTCGCACCCCTGTTATTCACACGCCAGTAATCCAGTCGACCGCCTCCGGGCACCGAGACGTAGGGCTGTTACTTCCTCCGCGAAGGGCCTGAACTCGTACATCTTGGTGTGTTTACAACTTCCCAATAGCTGAGATCTAGCCTCTCCATACATACCCCCCCTACATCACTGTCAGAGTTAGAACCACGACACAATCTGCTGTCGCCATTGCTCGGTCAAGTCTGACCCTACAAGTGGCACCATTCTGCACTTTACGTTCGAAAGTCCAGTCAAAACCTATGTATCCCAAGTCACACAACTGACATACATCGACCACCTCTCTGAATGCATTTATTTGTCCCACATCCCACTCATTCGGGCCAAACTGCTCTTCCCTTCGCAAAACCTCATTGAAGTCTCCGATACACAGCCACGGAAGATCACTATCTGCCTTCAAAAATCGCATCATATCCCAGGTTTTATATCGCATGCTCCTATTCGCCTCCCCATACCAACAAGTTAGGCGCCATGGATCTTTGCCATTCTCCTTAACCTCCATATCTATATGATATTTAGAGAAATTCCTTAGTTCCAGCACCAAAGGCCGCTTCCAATACATACACAGACCACCACTTCTCCCCGAGCTGCCCACTCCGTAAGCATTGTCATACCCTAAAGTTCTTGCCAAACCCTCCATGCGATTCTTTGCAATCTGCGTTTCCACAACACAAAGGATCGCTGGCGCACTCTCCCGCGTAAGGTCGCGCAACTCATTAATTGTTGCGGGGTCGCCTAACCTGCGACAGTTCCAACATAGGATCGACATTAGGTCCGGCGGTCCTCCTTGAGGGAGGCCGCCGATGTTGCCAAGTCTTGTTCTGAATCTTTTTCCGCTCCCAGACTGCTCGCTTCTGCCTTTGCTCCCAAATAAGCATACAACTGACTAATCTCGACATCATACATAGACACATACAGACTTTTCACTTCAACATAAGTACGTGCCTCAGCCTTCCACGTTCCACCAGGATCCCCATTGCCGGGACACAAGAATTTCCGCATGTGCAAAAACGAATGCAACTGGCTAATCTCGATAGCATATATAAGCACAGGCAAGCTTCTCTCTTCACCAGGAGTACATGTCTCAGCCAGCCAACAAGAGATTCCGGCGGCTGATCCTTACACGCAGCCACACCTCCGATCATAACTTCTTTCCGCGGATGATGCCATGGTGATCCGTGCCTCGCTTTATGCGGATCATGCTGTCGTGTTCCTTCCGCCCATTAAAGCTGACGTCGATTTTTTCACGGACTCCCTTGCGGTGTTTGGAGAGGTCACAGGTTTGACCACGAACTGCTCTAAAAGTTTGGTTGCTCCGGTTCGGTGTGGAAACTTAGACCTTGGTGATATCCTGCATTCCTTTCTGGCCAGCTGCTCATCATTCCCCATGAAATACCTTGGTTTGCCTCTATCGGTTAAAGGTCTGAAGCGCATCCACTTCCAGCCGCTTGAAGATAAGATCGCTACCCAGCTCACCCCTTGGCTTGGCAAACTAATGGCTGCTCCGGGCAGAGCGGTACTGGTCAAGTCGGTCATCACAGCCATTGCCATTTATTACATGACGGCGCTAAATCTTCCAGTTCAGGTCATGAAAAAGATTGATTCCCTTCGACGAGCTTTCCTATGGGCTGGGTGTGATAAGGTCACTGGTGGCAATTGCAAGATCAATTGGGAGCAGGTGTGCAAGTCTAAGGCTCATGGTGGCCTAGGTATTTTGAATCTGGACAAATTTGCTACAACCCTTAGAATCCGCTGGCTTTGGGCAGAGTGGGTGGATCCGGTTAAGCCTTGGGTTTATCCGGGAAACCCATGTGATGAAAATGATAAAGATATCTTCGCGGCGGCCACCAAGGTGTTCGTTGGGGATGGCCTTCGTGCCTCTTTCTGGGAATCTGCATGGCTAGATGGGATCAGGCCCAAAGACATTGCACCACATATTTTCGAAATATCAAAGAAAAGGGGTTGTTCGGTCCACAAGGCTTTGCAGGACAACTTTTGGGTCTCCAAGGTGAATACCGGTGAAATCACCAACGTCAGTCATCTTACTGAGTTCGTCAACCTTTGGGGAAAGATTTCACATGTTCATCTCCGTCTGGATGTGCCAGATTCTATTACCTGGAAGCTCACTAAGGATGGACTTTATTCGGCGGCGATGGCCTACAAAGCTCAGTTCCTTGGTTTGGTCGACACAGCAATGCCTTTGATGGTGTGGAAAAACTGGGCTCCCCCAAATGCAAGTTCTTCGCCTGGCTCGTTATCAATAACAGGATTTGGACGGCGGATAGGCTACATCGCCGGGGATGGCCAAACTGCCACCTTTGCCCCCTATGTAAGCAAGTTCAAGAGTCGGCTGCACACCTCCTATTCCAATGCCGCTACACCGTCAGAGTTTGGGGGATGATTAAGACTTGGCTTGGCCTTGTTGATGTGCAGCCTGCATGTTGATGTGCAGCCTGCAGATTGGTGCTGTAGTTCGTCCAAGGATGGTGGCAACTCAATGCCTGTAGCATCTCGCAATCTCGGAGGGCGCTCATCTCTTTATGATGCTTATCTCGTGGAAATCTGAAAGGAGAGAAATGCTCGTGTCTTCCGCACACGCGGTGCGGTGGGGTTATTGTTGCTAAATCAAAGAGGAGGCTTCCATGTGGTGCTGCAGGGCAAATTTTTTGAGTAATGTAATGCCGCGAGAGTATGCTTTGTAAATTCGGCTTGGGCCAAACCTCTATTTCTTCTTATCAATGAAAATGGCAAATTTTTTGCCTTATTTCAAAAAAAGTGCCTTATTTCAAAAAAAAGAACTTCTTTCCGCATGCCCAGACGACGCTTCGTCGCTACCAGGTATTCCTTCCCCGTTCCAGAGGCCGAGCTCGAACCTCCAGCTTTGGTGCTCCACAACATCCGATCCCATCTGGGACGAAACCAACACCCTAGACGCCCTCGCACAAGGCCATCGAAACCATAACGCCAAGGCCGGGGAGCCCGAACGAACGTCATCGGCGGCGAAGGGGACAAGGGACAAAGGACTCAACGCCGGCGGAGTAGGTAAACCCTAGTCGCCTCGCCTTGCTTACTGTGCATGAGCTGTTGTTCCCGTGGTTCAGCCGGCCCATGTCGCTCGTCATGTGGGAGCTTGCACGCTTGTGAAATAAAAAAGAAAATGTACGATTTGGAGCAAGCCCTGGCTTGGATCGCCTCGTAAACGGGCCTGGTGGGTCACCGCTCGTGAGCAGTAGCAGCCGTGAGTTTGGAGCTTGCACGCTGTTAGTTTTCCGGAAAAAAATGTTTGTGGTCATATTTTCAAAACATAGAATTTCTTAGAATAAATAATCCCCACCAAAACAATGTTGTGATGACATCTCCAATGCAAAACCCTATAGTACAAAAGTAAAAGATCAGGACCGTTAATACAACCTGTAAGACTTGACCAGGAAGGCTCCTTCCATGGGCAGTGTTGTTTTGGCCCTGGGGAGCATATGCTCCCGGATGAACAGTAAACTTAAACAAATAGTAAATAAATTTTAAGAATTCTAATTTTTTATGTAGATGTTCATGATAGTGTAAAAATGTGCTTGACAATTTTCATGCGAAACGGTGTAACATTTGGAGGTAACATTCGAATGTTTGAAAAAAAAATCACAGGTCAATATGTTTAAGCTTTCGCCCTAAAAATTTAGGGATAGCATTTGGGTGTGACAATAAACACATGTATTCTTAAAAAGTAACAATTACAAAATACATTTTTGGCGAGTAGGAGCATTTGCTCCCTAGAGCCAAATTGGGCTTTTGTTTCCTGGGAGCTCCTATTCCACGCTTTATGAGCGAATAACCCCTATAGTGCGCTGTGGGCCAGCAGCCCATCTAGCGTTCAGTGATTTTTTTACTTCAGTTGGTTTTTCATCCACCTTTTTTTTTGTTTCGGTTGGTATTTTCTTAGGAAATTTTTAATATTAAAAGATACATGAACGAATTTTTTTTGTGGATTTAAATAATACAAAACACAATTACAAATTTGTCACATAAATTTTAAACAGCATAAAAACTAATTTAAATGCTCATGAATTTAAATAATGTCATGGATTCAAAAAATTGAAAAACTTCAAAAATTCATAAAAGTACACAATATTCGGAATCATTTTTAAAATATTTATTTAAAAAATTATACATAATGTAAAAATGAAAACAAAGAAAATGAGAAAACAAAAAAGAAAAAGAACAAACATTAGCCGATATGCGAAATCAAACACGCACCCAAACCCTAACCAAACAAATCCAAACTAGGGGGGAAAAGGTGATGGGGAGCCGCGGCGTACAAGCGCCATCGTCGATCGGTGCCTGCGGAGTAAAAACGTATTACTAGAATGACCTGGGGCGAGGACAATCCGATCGAAGGAAGAAAAGAGAAGAGGCCGGGATGGAGAGCGGTAGCGCGCGGGCCGTCCCGCCGTCGAAGTCCTCCGAGAGGAGAGTAACCTTCGGCGACGAAGATTCAACCGAAGAGAAGAGAAGAAAGATCGAGAGCGGCAGCGCGCGAGCCGTCGCGTCGGCGGGGGCTCCGCGGAGCAGAGTGCCCTCGGGTGAGGACGGGCGCCCGCTCGACAGCGTGATGCGCGCCAGCCTCATTCGCCACTTGAAGCATGGCGACGGCTCTATCTTCAGAAGCAACGGTTATTGGACCAAAGTTTATCGTCTCCAAGATACCAGCGAGAGTACGTACGTAATTTTTTTCATCTTATGATTGCTGAATGGCTCCAATGTAGGAGGTTGGCTCCCGGTTTCCTTAAACTTTCTGTATGTACTAGGAGACCACTAAGGTTTCACTTCATGATTTAGTTTACACCTTACAACCAGCAACAACTCAAATATTTGTTTCAGTAAAAAACCAAAGACACACCCTCTGCATTTTGCAAGATTTTGGCAAAATCCTAAAAGCACCTCTTTTATCCTGTGGCCAAAATCATAAGATGTGTATAAAAAGTTAAATGTTTATATATATGTTTGATCAGGTTTATAGAAAATTATATCCACAGCTATGATATACAGTATCAAATAACTGAATGTGAAAATATATGGTAAATCTAGTGATACTATTTTAGTGTTACAGTTCTTGATATTTTACTCTCTATAAACTTGGTCACTTGGTCAATCACAGATAAGTTTGACTTCTCTGAAAATTAACGAACGGATGGTATTTAAAGTAGAGGTGCTATATGATCTAAAAAGATGGCTAAGAGCATCTACAAGCACTGTTTCTGTTGATTAGAAAACCCACAGCCACCTATCGATCGAAGTAGGGATGCTATATGATTTCAAGAAATGGCGCTACTGAGCATTTGTAATCACTTGTTCTGTTTATTATAGACCATTTAAACGCATGGATCCTCATGATTGCATTGTATTTCTTTTTTTATTTAGCTTGCCTATTATTAAATCAAGATTGTCTTTTTGGATGAGTAGGAGGATCTAACCCCATTTTAATCAATCTCGACCCACTGTTTTCAAATTTTGTATTGCTTGTCCTAAAGAGGCCACGTGATTCACAGTTTCTAGATTAAAAAGACTGTGCAGCTTTATTTAAGAAAGCTCTTGCATTTATATATTCTGCACAAATGTTTGAACTTTCTCATTCTCATGAAAGACAAATAATGCTCCAAATATTTAGTTTCCTCTGATTTTCTCTAGTCATCAATTTATTTTGTGACCGGACCACAGAAATATATATGCACAGTTAGTGCAAACTGTGATTGATATGTTTTTAACCTAAACTTCAGGATATCGATAATATTGCGTTGATAATTTGTAAGCTTAATATTATCATAATTCTGTTTTGATTCCACTTTCTAGCCTTGCTTGCATCAATCTATGTATCCTGCCACTCGTTCTCTTCATCTCCTTTTAATTGAAATTTTGGGGTTAACAATTTTTATAATCTACTGCATGTACAATTCCCATTGCTTCTCAATCAGCTTGTCTGGAGCCAATGATGATGACCGAGCCATTAGCCTCCTGCATGCCTGACAGGATGGTTTGTGAAAGGCAACATTTTCGCACCATGCTGCAGATATTCTCCCTGAAGCTAGCTTACACTTCTTCACATGTTACTGGCCCGGTCCAGTTGTACGGATACGTGGCTGTCAGGGATCTTTTGAACCCTATGCGTAACTACATCTTCAACCGCACAAGGGATGATCCTTTCGTCGTGGAGCATGACGGCCTTATCCGAATGTCCGGCCCTAAGAGGGGCATCAGAATGGGGGCTCCCGTGCTGATTGAGTTCGACATGAAGGTCAAGAGAGGAGTCGGAGAAGCAGAAGATGATTTACAGCTAGTCGATTGCGTTGCCTGCCTCAACGACATAACCTCGAGACATGCTACGAAGAACAGAAGACGGATCGATGGCGATTGCGGGGCGGTGGACATAGCCTATGCGCTTCTGAGGGGCGCCGCGGAGGCCACCGTGCAGGTTGGGATATCAGAGCTGGCACAGGACAGTGGCTTGATAAGGCTGAACGCAGCATTGTTTTACACCAAGGAGTTGAGCGCGCAGATCCAGCTGTTTGACGGAGTTGTCGCCGCCGAGGCGACTGAGCTTTGCAGGACTGTGCTTGCCGTGGCGAAGGGAGGTCAGTTGCTTGTATCGTTGATGCTCGATCAGACTGGTGGCTCGGGTGATTGCGCTTTCAGTCGTAGCTGCACCTTCCCTGTTCAAAAGCATGGAAACCATGTCTCCGTTTTCAAGCTTGGGCTGGCCGCTGTAGAGGTGAAGGTAACCTGGTCGACTCTGGACATCCCCGGAAGCCTTTTGGGTCCAAATTGCTTCCAGTGGGAGTTCATGGCAGCTGAGGACGTTGAGTATGAAGGTGACTGAATAGCACTTTCTCTTGATGGGGTGTCATCACTCCTAACTACTTAAGTATTATAGGATGTTTGTTATCTGGATGTCTATGTCATTTCTGAATGCCTATGTGTATGTGAAATAGCCGCGCTTTGTGGTTTGCTGGTACCTCTGCTCAAGTTTGTTTGTGTTTGATTTTCTAATGCTCAAGTATTGTCATTATACTGGGGACATGTTCAGACTTGGTAGTAGCAAATATAATTCCCCTGCAAGTGCATCCATAAGACACATGACATCTGGATTATTATTTTTGTATGCGTTTCGACACTCTGTCCTGATGCAATTCTTGCCTTAATGTTGGCTTGCCACTAGCTGGGGCAGCCTGATTTACCGTTGTGTGAGTTCTTGTGGGCATCACTGGACACTTTGACAGCCCTTCTCTTGCTGGTGCCTGGTGGGCAGAAACAACAAAAATCTGAGTAAATTGTACCGAACGACAACAATTGTGTCACTATTTTACAGAACCATGACTTGTGTGGATGCCAATTTGCACAAAACAGCAACTTTTGTGCTGAAGTCAAGTCACTAACTGCACGGTTAATAGCGGAACTGACGAGGCTGAACCACATATCAGTGCCAATCCATCTAGAACCTGGCATGTGGGCCAGCTTTGTCAAATTAGCTGCCTGGTTAATGAATTTGCCACAAAAGTTGTAATAATTTTACTGAAGCTGACAGTACAAAATTTGTGGTAATGTGAAACTGGTGACTCAATTCTTACGGTTATGTGCAATTCACTCTTTCTTGGGAACACCCGCGCCCGTTTCAAATCGGCGCAAGGAAAACGTTCTTGCTTTTCGGCATGAGTGGACGACATGGCACAAGTTGGTGACTGAGTCGGCAGTCAGCATTTCAGCCACTCGTAGCTGCACGCCTCTGTTCCATGTACTCAGCCGTGCCCTCGATTGCGTTTGCATGAGCACCTTCTATACTTCGTTCGATTTGGCACAAATTCTTGCCTTCTTGCTTCATTACTGAGAAATGAGTCCCTGACCCGGGTTGCACTGCGGCATGTTCCCCTTCATCTTCTGGAGTGACCTGTGGCATCCATATCAAACATAATGGAGCATAAGTGGCTTCCTTTGAGAATAAAGATTAATTATTGGTATATCAGTAAGCAAGAGACGCGGCTAACGGATAGCAGCAGAGGACACAATTGCACATGAGACAGGCGTTCCAGACATTTAACGTTCTGCAAATAGGCTATCAAGAAGACGATATCAAGTCAAACACAATGATTGGCATTCGCTTAATACTTCAGCTCGAATTTTTGCAAGACTAAAATTGAGCAAATAGATGTTTCTTCAAAACAATGCGACAAACCAAAGGAATACTGCTGCCGATCTGGTGCTTCAGTTTTCTCCATCTCAGCTTATTTTTTAGTGAAAATCGGCATGAGAACTGACATTTTAGTGCTAAAAAATAGGAAGAGAGGGTAAAGCCCTCCCTCCTGAGGATCGAGTTTACAAAGACACAAAGACGAATGCAGAAAAGGAACAGAAAAACTGCAAAATCTCCATCCTTTGGTAATTAAAAGCTAATATACCAACAACCCAGTTTCAAAAAAAGAAGGCCAAGGAATTTAACAGTCTACAAAAACATATATACCAACAACCTACATAAATCATTCTATTAGCTTTATGTTTCAAGCAGATCTGTCAAATTTCAAAAGAAAACAGAGGAATATAAAAAAATATTAGTACACCCACATAGATATGTAAATTTGTAGACTGAAAGAAGTCATATGTCTAATTATAAAGTTTGCATACAAAAATCTCCAAAGTAGTGAAGGTGTATCCGTAAAGGTAGCAATAGTGTGAGTTTACTGACAGGCATATAGGATATTTTCATTGACATGTGTACCTCTACCTTTATTAATGAAAAAATAAATAAGATGGTGATACATTAGCTTAGAAGCTGTTACGGTACAAAAGTACAAGCGCAGGAGCTTACGCAACATTATAGAGTATCAGGACCATTAATACAATCTGTAAGACTTGACCAGGAAGGCCCATTCCATGACTCTTCAAACTGCATGGATTGGGCTGTTGTTTCCCTGACTAAGGTCAGTTCTAGTCATTGGTGGGCTCACATGAAAAGCTGATTGTCTTGTATTTGTCGGCCCGGTAAGCTGAAGGGAAAGAGCGGAAGGCTCCATTGAGCCAGAGGTACCCCCACCAATGCTGAGCTTGGACATACTGACAACCTCATCCGCCTTAATTGCCTCCTTTAAATTCACAGGAGTGGGCTTTAGGACTTCATGGCTTGCATTTGCTGCTTCCACATTAGAAACGTTCGCAGGCCAAAGTGTTAGTGGAACAGGGAGCAATGAAGGGTAGAACGCTGGAACTGTCGAGACAGATGCGGCCTTGAACGATACACCATTGTTCATCTCCAAATCTGGTGCTTCCAATGAAGGCCCTCCGTATTCAGATTCCTCGTGCTGCCTTAGTTGCAAAGTTGGCAGATCTTTATCACACTCTGCTTCCTTCTGTCGCCCAAGATGAAACAGCGACAGTTTATTTGAACTACTTGTTTCATCTTGAGTGCTGCAGAGCGTAAACTCTTCCGCGCCATCGGGGGACTCATCCATTGGCTTCAGGTTGAAGAGGAAAGCACAAGTATCAGCAGGTAGTTTAACATATGTGGAGAAGGCAGACAATCTCTGTTATTATGTACAACAAAAAGTTGCATACCATTTCCGGGACCATGTCAAACAAGCTTGACCTCCTCTTCCGTCTTGAGAAGTTTGTCTGTCTAATGAAGTACTTCTGGGCGTGGCTGGCCACCTGAGTTGGGGTCCTTGAGACCACAAAACTACGAGATATCCCACGCCAGTCTCCTTTGCCAAGCTTCTGCAGACCCAGTAGAAACAACCTATGCTCTTCTTCAGTCCAAGGTGTACCTGAAGCACAAATAGGTCTATGATTGGAAGCTGCACTCACAATAATAACATAGCGAAGCAGACTTGCCCATGTACATTTCAAAAAGGAAAAATCATCATTGCTATCTGAACCTGATGTAAACCACGAGCTTTTGGCTTTGTTACCTTAAAAAAAAGGTCAGTTCAGAAAACCATTGTGTCTGGCCTCAGCTTTCTACGCAGTCGGTCACAAAGTTCATGCACATTCCACACCACCACAAGGTCCAAAATGTGAAACAGACCGAAAGAACCATTCTAGCTTTTCTGAATGACTAAAGCAGAAAAGAAATTGTTGCCTACTTAATCTGTACTCCCTCCGTAAACAAATATAAGAGCATTTACATCACTACTTTAGTGATCTAAACGGTCTTATATTTCTTTACAGAGGGAGTATCTCAGTCCCCCTAAGTCTCCCTGATTCAATATGAGTGATTCCAGTGGAAAGTTCTACAGTATATCAACTAAGATGTTGCCCCATGTAAAACAAGGGCACTCCATCATAAGTATTTTCCTAATGTTTGTAGCGGCATATTTCAATTAATTTTAGAACCATTAGCACAGAAGACTTAAGACCAAAATACAATATCACAAAAGGAAAAGGAAAGCTGACATCTAACACTCTAACAGACCTACCTTAGTCTATAAGCAACTAAAAGGGCACTTGGCTCCTACAGTCCCTTTGAAGCCAAGTGCCAACAATAAAGTACCCCAGGGCGGGAGTACAATCATGCAATAAAATAGCATATCACTGCAAACATCTAGGACTGGTCAAACCAGCTGGAAATTAATATGGCTAGATTCTTTTAGGATCAGGTGATTAAATAAAGGTCAAAGAGACATCAGGGCGGGACTTGTGGGGCTCTTTATTCGTGGCCAGTCACTGTCGCTCCGCAATGTGATCCACACAGGCCCGGTGTGTGATGCACATGTGCATCTAACTTAATCAGGTGAGAAAAGATATGGAGGTAGTACGTTTGTGTTGATTTGTGTCGGCTATTCTGGACGGTTCATAAATATCGCATGGTAACAATGGTATCAGCAGGCAAACAAACAAATTCTAAGCATGTGTTCAAATTATTGACACCCACTCAAAATAATTGCTTATAGGAAGCACGAAAAATAGAAAAGTTTTGGAACGCTTGTTGGTTTCTTCAATGGGACTGGGACTCGGCACGCTTTGATATTTAAAGGAGGTTTGCTTATCATTGGGATGGCATCTTGGTTGCATATGAATCTCCGGAGAAGCGAAAGTATACGAGGAACTAAAAAGAAGGGATGAACCCACAAAATTCTGTTTTCTCTCGTAGTACACGAGATGCGGTGCCTGAAGCAATTTTGTACTACAGAATTTGAAGAAAGCTAACTCAATAATTAGAGATTAAAAACACTGAATGATGGGGGGAGACGACAAGAAAATCGTCTCTTTCCTCTCCTAGCTGCGGGTTTTATTTTTATTTTATTCATTCATACCGCTAAGGCTAAGCGCTGCATGAGGCGCCGCGGTAGGTAGATGCACCTGAAGGCGATGAGTTAACCAGAAGCAAACAGATGCGGAGACGGTACGGGGCGCTAATGGCGGAAACAAAGACGCCATTTTCCTCGGTCGCTCACGGAGGTAATTCGCCGGGGAGAAGAGAGGGAATGTTCTACCGCCCAGCCAATCATTTCACTCATCGAACGGGAGGATGATAGGCAAGATACGAGCAAAGAAGGCATTGAGGGAAGATCTTATTCTTAGTGGTACCTTTCTTGCGCTCGGCCCGGCCATTGGTCGAGCAGGAGGCGTGCATGGGGTCGTCGGAGACGTACCCGGGCGCGCCCTCGCCGCCTCCCCTGGCGGCGCCGCCCCCCGGCCCCACGGCCGGCGACGAGCCCCCGGACCCGCCGCCGCCGAGCGACGACGCGATGCAGCTCATGCTCGCGCTCTTCTTCATCGCGGCCACCGGCGGCGACGTGAGGTGCACGCCGAACAGCCTCACGCCGCCTCCGCCGCCGCCAGCGCCGGAGCGGGCGGGGCAGGTCCGCGCGTTGTGGCCGTTGTTGCTGCAGTGCGAGCACCGCCTCGTCATCCCCACCGCCGGCGAGGCGTCACGGCCCCGGCACCGCGCGTGTTCGTGCGTGCGTGCGTGCGTGCGTACGAGGAGCGCTGGGAGCCAAAGGAAGCGTAGCGCCAGATGTGTCGCCGTGCGCGTTCAGTTCGTTCCCTCCTTCCCTCTCTCTCTCTCTCTCTCTCCGGAGGGAGGGGAGGGGTGGTGATATTTTTGGGTATTTATTGAGAGAGGTAATAGCACGGCAGGTCCTTAAACTTGTCTTGCATGTGATACTTTGGTCCTAAAACTTGCAAAAGGTAACTATCTAGTCCTCGAACTTGTCTCCAAGGTGCAAATTTGGTCCTGGACGAATCAGATGCAGCCATGTGGAGCCAGCTCGGCCGAGCCGGTCAGCGCCGTGCATTTTGCATTTAGCCCCCTGTCTTCTGTCGATTTCAACCCGCAGTATACCTTGTGGCTGTCAAAGGATATCACCTGAAGCGTCAGGTCAGGCTCCTCGTCGGCTTGCCGCTGCTGCCCAAGCCCCAGGTTGTGGCCGGAGTGGAGGAGATGGAGCACGCCGGCGCCCGGCGGTGGTGGCCTGAAGCTGTCGGGGCACCCGAAGCTGACCTCCTCGTCGTCGCCCATGACGAACGGCATCGGGCCCAGCAACGCCCGCGCGCGCCGGCGCAGCGAGGGAGGCGGCTTCCTGTTGCTGACGCTCCGCCTGCGCCGCCGCGGGGTGCACCGGTGCGTGCACCTTGATGCCGATGGGGTACAGCACGGGCGAGCCATAGAGCTGGAGGGAGGCCACATCGGCGTAGCCGTAGGGGTAGGCCTCGAGCTGGTGCACCGCATGCCGGGCCAGCATGCGCTCCCGCTGGTGCGCGTTCTGGTGCCCGCCCAGCGCGTGCGAGCTGAAGAACTTCCCCTGGCAGTAGTTGCACGTGAACACCCGCCGCCGGTCCTGTCGGTGGTGCTCGACTTCGCGGTCGTGGTGTCGGCGGCGGTGACGGTGAGCGACAAGTCGAGGGCGAGCTTGGGGCGGGAGGAGGTGTTGGATGCCTCGTTGTTAGACGCCGCCTGGCTGCTGATGTCGGACAGCTGATCCTCGCACACCTCTTACGCTACTGTTCTTCGTCTCTGAACAATCTCTCTCTCTCTCTCTCTCTAAATCATATTGAACAAACTCAGCATGAACAATCACAGCAGGTAATGCAATGCAATGGAATGGAATGGCTTTACCGAGTTGCACATCAATCAGCAGCTCATGGCAACAAACAAATCATCAGTGTAAGTGGAAAAGAAAAACAGAGTACACATCGGCGATCTTCAGAGAAGCAGCACGGCCAAGGATTTCAGCAGTAGGACATGGTGCAGCTCCAGCTCTGCTCGCTGCCCAAGACCCGGCAAGCCGTCGCGAAGTCGAGGATCTTGCCGAAGATTCTGAACATCTCTACAAGTTGATCCTGCCCTGGCCGGCGGCGAACACTGTTGGAATCCATGGGTGCGTCCGGGTGCACGGACGCCTCGGTCCACTGGAACAGCGGTGTCGAGCCGAGGTTCATCTCGAACACCTTCCGCACCACCTTGTCCCTTCGATTCGCCGGGTCACACCACGAGACGCAGAGCATGAACAGCCTGGACGCGCAGCAGACCAGCGCCGGCGTGTAGTCTCGGAGCCGTGGCGGCGGCCGGGACGTCTGGACGACGGACCATGAACCGGCGTCGAGATGGTAGGCGATGAGCGTGTCAGACTCGCAGTAGACGTAGAACGTGTCGCCGCAGACGGCGTCGGAGCATGCCAGGCCGACGTCGGTGGGGAACCAGGCGATCTCGACCCATTTGTCGGTCATCGGATTGTATATCTCGCCGGCCACGAGGGGCTCGTCCCATGGCCCTCGGCCACCCACAGCGATAAGAGCTTGCCTTGCCTGAGCTGGCTGTTTCTCTTGCTTGGCAACCTTGCCGTGACCGTGAGGTGGGCCAGTGGAATCGGTGTCCTCGTTCAGTACATCCCTAAGACGGAGCCACCGGAGTGAGAGCCCATGCGGGTCCTCGTACACGGCGGAGGTGCCTCCCAGCCGGAACTTGCCGCCGGTGTTGGCGCGCCGGATATGCTTCTCGACGCGGGCGTGCACAAAGCTGCGACTGGCGGACATCTCAAACACCCCCAGCACCGGCTGTGACCGGGCCGGTCGCGCCGATGAGGGGGCTGGACACAATGACTACCTTCTACGTCTTGGTCTTGACAGAGCCGGCGCTCGACCCCTCGGAGCGGCCGTCGACAACATAGAGCTCGTCCCCGACGTCCACGACGGAGAACAAGAACCTACCTATGAGCGGGGCCGCCCCGACCCGGCGCCACCGGTGCGCGTCGAGCGCGTGCACAGCCGCGGCGGCGACGGACGCACCCCAGGGCATCGTGGCCTCTGGGTGCAGGCAAGAAGCGAGGCCAGCAGTTTATTTGACAAAACGTCAGGGGGGTATCTGCAAAATGGCCAGTGACGACCGGACCGGTCCGGCTGGCTCCACTTGGCTGCTCCTGATTGGACCAGGACTAAACATGCACATCTGAGACAAGTTCGAGGACTACATAGTTAGCTTTTGCAAGTTTAAGGACTAAAGTGTCACATGCAAGGCAAGTTCACGGACCTGCCGTGCTATTACCTCTTATTGAGAGGAGGGGTTGAGAGAGCCTTGCGACGAAATGACAAGAACGGCCATGACCTCCTTTTATTAACGGATGGATGGCGGTAAACTCCACTTGTGCATAACCACTCCGCCCTGCGGCTGTATCCGAGGAGCTTGCGTGTGCTTTTTTCCTCTTTATCATACTAACTGATAAAACGCAATCAGTGTTTATTTTAAGCTTACGCAGACTTCATTCGGTGCAACTCTGTTTGAGTTGTCATATCGGCCCGATCAACATAATGACCAGTGGTTTAGCAATTTTGATAAAAAATGGTACAGAAGAGTCGCCACCCCACCCTCCCAATCACCATAATTTCGAAACGCGCTTCAAATACAGCCGGCAAGCCCCTATATTTGAAGGTTGTGAGGCGTTGATTTGGAGCAGGGCTTTATTGTCAACCGCTCGTGCAGAAGGGAATTCGTCCCTTTTCATCCTCCTACATGGCCAACCTTCCGTCATTGCTAATGGCGCGGATGGCTAGACGTCAATTTGACCTGGAAGTGAGCTAATGAATGACGGCCGCCGCATCCCAACTGCCCACGCAATTGCCGCCATGTTTTTAACCACTTTTCCCTGCCGCCTGCAGGCTGCAGCTATAAAAAGATCGTCGCCATGAATGATCTAGCTCATAGCCTCTATGGCCGGACAGGTAGATCACATAGGAGGAGAAGTGGATCCTAGTCGAGAAGGAACCGCATGAGGCGGCCGCCCCTCCTCGCCGAGAAAGAGGAGTGGCATGCGCGCTAGAAGCCGCGCATGAGGATCCCACGCTCCTCAATGAGTGGGCGAATTGGGATGTCAAAACACATGTCATTGTTGGAAGCCACACGTGACGATTCTCACTTTGCGCATCTCGTCGATAGCCTCCATATTACTATATGGAGCGTG
Source organism: Triticum urartu (assembly GCF_003073215.2). Taxonomy (NCBI): domain Eukaryota; kingdom Viridiplantae; phylum Streptophyta; class Magnoliopsida; order Poales; family Poaceae; genus Triticum; species Triticum urartu. The sequence goes on along the minus strand of NC_053024.1, from coordinate 69,941,960 downwards.
CTTCGTAGCATTATGAAGGCTGCTAATATGGTGACTCTATTAAAGTTGCTCTCAGGTTGCATATGTCATTTGGTATCAAGGTGGAATGGTGGATTACAATAACCTGGTTTCAAAAAGCTTCTGTATATTTTTTTATTTCAAAAAAAAAAGCTTCTGTATATTTTTTTAAGAGAAGAGAGATGAAAACACATGTTGCATTGTGCTTATCAAGTAAAGTAAAAAAAACAGACGAGGTTTGATGAGATGTTTAGAATCCACTTTGAAGGAACGGAATGGTTCATGTACGAAATTTAAAAGCCAATCCTATATGGGAAGTGCTAGTCGTTGGTAATGCATAGATCGTCCGATCAGCCCCCTTACGCACCATATGATAGCGATGATGGTAGCCACGAGACCAGCTCCATGCATTGTCCTCTTCTACTCACACGCCTTGAGAACCTCTGCTCCATCTTCATGCACCCCCCCCCCCCATGTCCACCCTAACACGCTTATGTGAACCCTTAGGCGTTGGACGCCGCTCTGCCTTGACGTGTGTTTGCCACCAAGGAAGCAAATAGTTGCAATAGCGGAGGACCTCTTGCAACTATGCTGGTGAGCTTTATAGGGGCAACTCGTCTTTGCAGCAGTGGCGCCAGCTCATAGGATCCACCGAGCGCCCGTAGGAACATGCATCCCGACTCACAACGACAATCTTCCAGCAACGAGGGACGACAAACTCAAGCTTGCAACAATCAGCCCCTAGCCTTGCAGCACCGGCAAGTGTCCCCCTTGTAGTAGTGGCATCGTTGAATGGGCCTTGCACAACCGGTACCCCCTTGCAACAACAGCGTCCCCCTCCCCCCTCTTCCTCATTGCCAGGATCCTTTACCTCTCTTAGTTGCACCTTTGCAACATCTAAGAAGAACCATGGGGAGGCCATAGATGCATGAAAGTAGCCTTACAACACCGTTGTTCGAGGTGTGCAATAGCTTAGTGGCGTGGTGGTCCAACGGCAACACACGATGGCAACAACGACAAGCTTGCTTGCAAAATGGTGGTTGATCGACGAGGATTGGTGTGTGCGCCCTCGGGCTGGGGAGAAAGAAAATGTGAGGACAAAACAAACATGGGGAGGATGTGGTAGAGGGGAGAGCGCCATGTGGGGCCCATGAGGACACATAGCAAATGTGTTGGTGGCCGACGCGAGCACATCATCACTCTTCTTGCTCGAATCATTTACAATACTACTTCCTCCGTCTCATAATGTAAGGCTTTTTTGACACTACACTACACTATGCTAGTGTAGTGTCAAAAAAGCCTTACATTATGGGGAGGGAGTATAATTCAAAGCACACCATAGGGAGTTTTCTTATAGAGTTACATTCCTACGATAATTGTAAAATCTTTTGTTTCAAACGGGTGACTTCGTGTGTTTCTTCATTTATACCATCTCTATCCCATAATACAGTGTCTTTTTGTTTCGCAAAAGTCAATCTTCCGAAACTCTGACCAAATTTATAGAGAAAATTATCTATATCTTTTTTTGGGGGGGGGGGGGATTTATCTATATCTACAATACTAATATATATCACATGAAAATATTTTTCATAATGTCCACTCAAAAAACATTTCATAAGAATCTAATGGTACTTAATTATTCAATGTTCTAAATATTGATAATTTTTTCTAAAAACCTGATAAATATTTACAAAGTTGACTCTTTTTTTTGCGAGGAACAAAGTTTGACTTAAAAATTCAGTACGCACTATATTTTTCCCAAACTGTCTTCACATTGTTTACTTTCTTAACCGGGCACAAAATATCTGCAGCCATTTTTGTCTAGACACGACGAGTGCTTGGCAGGGCATGGTACATGTAGAAGGATAAGCTATGGGCTGTGCAATCACAATATATTGATCGGTGCACCAGGCACGTATATATAAGTACAGAGGTGGGCCACAACCTCAACTATACAAAGGAAACAGGAGGTGGGCCCTACACACAAATATACACGTACACAATATACTCAACACCCCCTGCAGTCGAAGCGGCGCCAGTGACGCAAAGACTGGAACGGAACTCCTCGAAGGTAGAAGTCGGCAGGCCCTTCGTCATCACATCGGTGAACTGTTGTGCAGTCGGCACATGAAGAACCCGAATACGTCCAAGAGCCACCTACTCACGCACAAAGTGAATGTCCAGCTCAATGTGTTTAGTCCGGCGATGATGAACGGGGTTGGCGGAGAGGTACACCGCAGAAACGTTGTCGCAGTAGACAACCGTAGCCTGGGAGACGTCGTGATGCAGCTCCTGAAGTAACTGTCGTAGCCAGGTGCACTCGGCAACAGCGTTGGCCACAGCTCGGTACTCAGCCTCCGCGCTGGAGCGCGAAACCGTGGGTTGTCACTTGGACGACCACGAGACGAGTGAAGGACCGAGGTAGACGCAGTAGTCAGAGGTGGACCGACGAGTATCGGGGCAGGCAGCCCAGTCTGCCTCGGAGTAGGCCACCATCTCCAGAGAAGTAGACACCGTGAGTGTCAATCCGAGGGACATCGTGCCGCGGATGTAACGAAGGATCCGCTTCACGAGAGTCCAATGGGAGTCACGAGGGGCATGCATGTGGAGACATACCTGCTGAACAGTATACTGAAGATCCGGTCTGGTGAGAGTCAAATACTGAAGAGCGCCGACGATAGACCAGTAGAAAGGAGCATCCGACGCAGGCGAGCCCTCAAGAGCAGAGACCTTGGCCTTCGTGTCAACAGGAGTAGCAACAGGGTGACAGTTGAGCATGCCAGCATGCTCAAGAAGCTCATGTGCATACTTCTGCTGATGAAGAAAGAAACCATCCGGGCGCCGAACGACCTCAATGCCAAGGAAATAATGCAGAGCACCCAAGTCCTTAATGGCAAACTCGTCACGCAGCCGGAGAGTAATCTGCTGAAGAAGAGCTGCGGAGGAGGCCGTCAGGATGATGTCATCGACGTAAAGAAGCAAATATGCAGTCATGTCACCGTGGCGATAGACAAACAGTGAGGCGTCCGAGCGAGTGACGCTGAAGCCCAGTGTCTGAAGAAACCCGGCGATCCGCTGGTACCAGGCGCGGGGTGCCTGCTTGAGCCCGTAAAGAGAGCGGGACAGCAGACACACATGCCCAGGAAGTGAGGCGTCGACGAAACCGGTGGGTTGCTCACAATACACCTGCTCCTCAAGATGGACGTGGAGAAAAGGCGTTGGAGACATCCATCTGGTGAACAGGCCAGCCGCGGGACACAGCAAGCTGGAGGACGGTGCGGATCGTGCCCGGTTTTACAACCGGGGCAAACGTCTCAGTGAAGTCCACTCCAGCGCGCTGGCGAAAACCACGGACCACCCAGCAAGCTTTGTAGCGCTCGAGAGTACCATCCGAGCAGGTCTTATGACGAAAGACCCACTTGCCGGTGATGACGTTGGCGCGAGGAGGCCGGGGAACCAGTGTCCAGGTGCGGTTCCGTAGAAGAGCATCGAACTCTTCCTGCATCGCCGCAAGCCAGTGAGGATCACGGAGGGCGGCGCGAACGGACGCGGGAAGAGGCGACGGCTCCGTGGTGGAGGCTGCGAGGACATACTCTTCGCTCGAGTACCGGAGGCTCGGACGATGAACGCCGGTACGAGCCCGTGTAACTGGGCCAGCCGGCGCCGTCGGAGCCACCGGCGAGGCAGCCGGCAAGGCGGTCGGCTGAGCGGTCGGCGAGGCGGCCGGTGTCGGGGCCAGTGAGCCGGCCGGCGTCAGGGCCGGCGAGGTTGCCGGCGTCAGAGTCGGCGAGGAGGCCGGCGAGGTGGCCGGCGTCAGAGCCGGCGAGGAGGCCGGCGTCAAGGCGGCTGAAGAAGAGGTCGAGCCAGCAGCGTCCGACCCCGCGGCGCCCGAGTCGGGGGCGGCGGGTGAAGGAGGGACGCCGGCTGCGCCGGCAGGGTCGGCTGAGGAGGCCGAGGGGGCTGGCGCCGGCGTGAGGGCGCGAGGACCGCCAAAGCCCGGAGGCGGTCCACGGGCCGAACGAGACCGTCCGCCTGACGTAGTTGTCGAAGAGCCGCCAGTGGCCGGCGATGACGAGGCGACAGGAGGTACCTGCTGCTGAAACGGAAACACCATCTCATCAAAGCAAACATGTCGGGAGGTGAAAACACAATGGGAGACGGGATCATAGCAGCGGTAGCCCTTAGTGTTAGGTGGGTAGCCGAGAAAGATGTAGGCGACGGAGTGGGGTGCAAGCTTATGAGGCGCAGTAGCGGCAATGCTAGGGTAGCAAAGGCAGCCGAAGATGCGAAGCCCATCATAAGAGGTGGGTGCACCGAAGAGAAGATGATGAGGTGTAAAGTTCCCGCGAGTACGACATGGGCAGATGTTGATGAGGAGAGAAGCGGTGGCGAGAGCGTCAGGCCAAAAGCGTGGAGGCACATTGGCATGAAAGAGAAGAGTCCTAACGCAGTCATTGAGAGTGCGAAGGATGCGCTCAGCGCGACCGTTTTGCTGCGAGGTGTACGGGCAAGTGAGACGAAAAATCGTGCCATGTGTGGTGAGAAGATTACGAACAGCGAGGTTGTCAAACTCCTTCCCGTTGTCTGTCTGCAACGCGAGAATGGGACGACCAAATTGCGTGAGAACATAGGAGTAGAAAGCGGCGAGAGTGGATATAACATCCGACTTGCGGCGCAACGGGAAGGTCCACACATAATGCAAAAAATCATCAAGTATGACAAGATAATAAAGAAAGCCCGTATTACTGGCAACAGGAGAGGTCCAAACATCACTATGAATTAACTCAAACGGGTACGATGCAACAAAAGAATAAGCCCTGAACGGAAGACGAGCATGTTTGCCGAGGCGACATGCATGACACGAGTGACCCTCGTTCTTATTACACGTGAAAGAAAAACTCCGAAGTATGTGGCGAAGGGTGACAGGATTAGGATGACCCAAGCGAGCATGCCAAAGATCCACTCCGGTAGCGAGAGCGACAGGGGCGGCGGAAGTGGTGGAGGTGGTGGAGTGAACCGGGTAAAGCTCGTCGGGGCTGTCACATCGGTGGAGCACCATCCGCGTGCGAGCGTCCTTAACAGAAAAACCATATGCGTCAAATTCAACGGTAACCGGATTTTCACGTGTAAGAGAACGAACAGAAACAAGATTTTTAATAAGTTCAGGAGAAACTAGGATATTAGACATGGAGATTGGAGTGGAGTTAGACGGAAAATATGCATGACCAATATGGGTGATAGGAAGAGAAGATCCGTCACCGACGGTGATGTGGTTGAAAGTGTGGACAGGATGGGCGGTGTGGAGGTTACCGGGGTATGCCGCCATGTGAGCGGTGGCGCCTCTGCCCATGTACCAGTCGCCGCCGCCAGTGTAGCTGGACGGTGAAGGAGTATTGTGGAGAGCCGCCAGAAGGGCCGGGTCCCACGGTGCCGGCGGGAGAGGCGGCGCGGCCGTCAGGGGCAGCAGCGGCGGCCCACCTGGCTGCGGCTGCTGACCGTAGGGCGCCGCGTAGGGCTGCGACGCGGCGTAGAACGCCTGGTGTGACTGTGGCCAGGCGCCGATAAGTCCCGGGGCAGGGGCCCGAGGTACCGGCATGGAGTAGGCGTGCACAACGCCGGTCCATGGGTTCTGGCCGGCATACCACGGGGCCGGCTGAGAGGCCTGCTGCGGTGGGCGGGGTGCTCCTCCCTGAGCGCCTGCGCCCCCTGCTTGCGGCCACCACGACGGCCGCCGCGACGACCCCCCCATTGGCCGCCGGCTGGGGAGACGGGAAGGGGGCGGCTGGCGCAGGCGGGAGCCGCCGGCTGTGGCGGCGTCGGGCGCGGCGGTGGCGGGCGGAACCCCCGCGGGTGCCGGCGACGAGGGTGGTGTGGGTCACGCGAGTCCGCGCCACCCGCATCCGACGCTCCTCCAACTTGAGGTACGCAACCACCTTAGCGAAGGTAGGCTCCGGGATGAGGGTGAGGTTGGAGGCGGCGTTCCCGAAATCCTCGTTGAGGCCGTCGGAGAGGGTGCTGATGAGGAGCTCGTCGCCGATCTTTTCCCCAAGATCACGGAGCTCATCGGCGAGCTTCTTGAGGCGCATGCAAAAATCATCGATGGATGAGTCAAGTTGCTGGCACCCGTAAAACTCACCGTAGAGCAGGACCTTGCGCTGCAGCCGGTTGTCGGTGAAGAGGCCGTTGAGCTTGGTCCAGACCGCATGGGCGTCGTCCTCGTCGTCCACCACGATGTGGAAGAGGTCGGTGGAGATGATGAGGTAGAACCAACGGATGATGGTGGCGTCGAGGATCATCCACTCTTCGTCATGGATCACGAGGGCCGAGTCCACGGTGCCGTCAACATGGCCATGAAGGAGGTACTCGCGGAACACCAGCGAAAAATATCGCTTCCAGACGGAGTAGGAGGCAGTGGATTGATCAAGTTTCACCGGGACGCGCTCGTCAAGCGGCGCAGGGAGCAGCGCTGCGTGCGAGCGGTGCAGGCAGCGATGCGGGAGCAGCGATGCGGAAGCCGAGCGGTGCGTACGAGCGGCACAGGAAAAGAGGTAGCGAGGCGGTGGCGTGCGAGAGTTGGCGCAGGGAAAGAGGCAGCGAAGCGGTGGCGTGCGGGAGTTGGCTGGGCGTGCGGGAAAGATGCGGCGGGGTAGCCGAGAGGGAGCGGAAGCAATGGACTAGCGGCGGCGGCGGCGGCGCGTAGAGGTGCGGCAACAGCGGCGGCATAGGGTTTAGGATCGTGTTGCGATAGATACCATATAGAAGGATAAGCTATGGGCTGTGCAATCGTAATATATTGATCGGTGCACCAGCACGTATATATAAGTACAGAGATGGGCCACAACCTCAACTATACAAAAAAAATAAAAGATAAGTCTTACACATAAATATACACGTACAGAATATACTCAACAGTACAGCAGCAGCAGCTCCCCTAGAAAATAAATTTAGCGGTTCGAAGAAGGCGATAAGAGGCGCACGGAGAGCCGCACACGTCGCTCGCACAACGTGCTCTCCGCGCAGCGCAGCGCGGGGCAGGTTGACCCATCGACCGACCGACCCGGCGCGTCATCTCATCCCGTCTCCCGCGCGTACGTAGGGCGGGCGTGGCGCGCCGGCGTGCACGGCTCGTCTAGTTCCCCGTGATCGCGGACAGCCGGACACTTGTGCCCTGCGCCATGGCCGGCCGTCGGCGTCACGCTCATCATTGCACCACTACTACTACCACGTTAATCAACCCCATGCATCCACACATCCTTTCTTCTCGAAGTAAAGCCATGTATGTCCGGTGAGGTTCACGTAATTACCATGGACGGTGCATAACGTATGTACCGGAGAGAGGTGTCGACCGGTGGTGCTGGTGCACGTGGGTGCGAAGTTTTTCCACGGTGAGGCGACGTGCCGGTCGATCGACATGGCGTACTCGATCTGCGTGCTCCAAACAAAGCACACACGTATGTATGCTGGCGTTCACCGCACGGTCCGCATCGCATCACATCACATCGCATCGATCGGGGTGGATAGATCGGTCTCTTCGTCTCCCTCCCAAAGTTTTGGCATCCCTGCACGCACGAGCGTGCATGTGCGTGTCAGAGAATACAAAAAGGCCCGAAAAAGTCTCTAGAAACCGAACAGAAAGGACTTTTTCTACAAAGACTAGAAAAAGGCTCTACTGAAAAGTCTTTTTTGATTAGTCTTTAAAATTAAAAAAAATTAAAACTTCTGAACCAAACATCACCTTATTTCACGTGCAAGGCCGTGTACGTGTAGCACGCACGCACGCACGGCATTCCTTTCCGTCCTCCTCGCGCCGTGCGTGCATGCATGCATGCATGCATGCACCGGAGGACTCCATGCACCGATCGAGACGATGCACTTTTCTAGTTTTCTTATCTTGTTGGAAAGGCCAACCGAGGGGAGAAAAGAGGAAGAAAAGAGGTTCGCACCGCGCCATCTGATCCGGATATAATACGGCTGCTTTTCGTGCCATGCACATGATCGAAAGCTATGGGATGGGGAGGGGTACTAGAAAGGAAGCATCTCTGACTTCCTGGCTCAGGCTCAGGCTCAGGCTCAGGCTCACCCTATGCGCGCGCTAGCTGCCTTCGATCCATGCCGACTTTGGCTAGCTTTTGGATGCTTCTCCCTATCCTTCCATGCGTCTGCTTTCGTCTTCCTCGATCCCAGCTTCCTAGCAGCAGCCTCCACCGGCACGTACGCGCGCGCTACTCAAACACGTGGACGTTTCAGAGTGCGTAGTGAAGGCGGAGTATGTAGATTAATAAAGAGGTTATCTTGGAAGATTAATAAATACTTCCTCCGTCTCAAAATAAGTGACTCGACTTTGTACCAAAGTTAGTACTTATGCTAAACTTACCAGGCTACTCATGCTAAACATATCGGGTTGTTAAATGTTAATATCCAAGATACCATGATTTTTAAACGTAAGTTATCAGGTCTGTCATTCAAAACCTACCATGTTATTTTCATAGAAATTACCGGTGTATACTTCAACAATCCTTCTTCCCTAGGTCAACGTTACCATCACGCTTGCGCGTAACTTATTAGATCTGCGGTGCGTAAAAATAACAGGCTATTTACAGACAAAAATCAGGTCTGTTTCAACGCCTCTTCCCCTCCCCGAAGGTCAAAGTTACCATGGTATTATATACGTAAATTTACATGATTGTGGTGCATTAATTATCATCTATTTACACATAAGCCATCCGGAAGGGGCGTAAGAAAGATGGTGTTTGAAGAGCGCGGAATCCTCAAAGTAATCGCGTGGAGCAGGGCATGACAACTCTCTCTGTTGCGGTTCAACGCTGGAGTATGGCCCGAGATTGATCCCCTGAATCTAGGCCGCTGCCTAGCAATGTGGTTATTGACGATCAATGCAGCAACCACAAGCTCTTCGTCATCCGATGAACAAATGGAGTCGTTAAAAAATACTCGTCCCCAATATTCATGGTACCTTGCGAGCAAAGTGTCGAACACCTTGCGGTCGTGATGGAGATGCAGCCGGTGAAGAGCAGATCGGTCGCCCCGTGAAGGCAGCGGGCCTCTAGAAGCAGAGACGCGCAACGACAGGCAGCCTTGCAGCACGAAGCGGACGGTGTTGGGGCCGATGGGCTCGCCGACGGCCTTGGTTTCTTTGGTACCGGAGGTGGCAAAGAAAGCTCACAAACACGGGCAAGAACTCCTCTGAAAGCGACCGGCGGGGTGGGGGGATTTGTGTGGATTCGTCGGAGCTTGGGCGGCTGGCCTGCACAGCGAAGGAGTGGTCGGAATATGGGCGGCAGCTATGACGCGGGGGGAGGGAAGGTGCAAAGCCAAGTAGGGAAGGGGGGAAGGGAACTTTACCACCGATGGGCGGTCCAGGAGAGGAGAAAGAGGGTGCCCCCACCCGTCCGCGCGATGTCCGTTTGGACGCAAACACGTCTTAAATTTGGATCGAAAATGGATTGATAACGGACAAAAAACAGGCGTCCATTCGTTTACAGGCGCGCGCTAGACTGCGATTTGTGTCTGTTTTGACCCAAACAGATGCTGCCGGACCAAATAGGGTCACCCGTTAGAGTTGGCCTTAAACTTAGCCGCCTACGCATCAAAAAATTACTGTGGCAATCCAACCGTCATTAAATCACAACAACGATTCCTAGCTCTGGCACAAAAACTTGCCAGCCATCTTCTCGCTTGTCAAAGTTGCTAGTGCGTCAGAGCATCTACAACACAGCTTCCCAAACCTTCTCTATGTCTGGACGGACAACCCGAATACTGATTGATAAAAAAATCCAACATGGACGAACTCCTCGTACCGGTTTCAGCATCCGGGCTGACTGATACACTTTATATCCCGTTCATATCTGAGGCGGATATGGGGAGGCCCGAACGTTTCCGTCACATCAGACTGGCCGCAAGGACCCACACGGAAACACTCAGAGACCCATCGGTCCTACGGCGTCTCCTTTAATTTTTGATGAGGAAGCACCGCGTGGCGCCACTACGGCGTGCCACCTGAGGGCCCAAGTACGGCTATTTAAGTCAGACAACGACCAACAACCCTAGCCGCATCCCATTTTTCTCCCCTCCGCGCCGCCATCCACACCCATCCACTCGCAGCTCGTCGTCCGTAGATATGGCCCGATAATGGATAACCACCTACACTCTGCTCACTCCGGAGCGCCGACTGAAGCTCCTAGACTATCTAGCTTGCCTTCGGACTATCTAGAGGAGGAGGAGGAGCAAGCGTCGGACGCGACACGCTGGCCGAGTTTGAGGTCGCCCTAGCGGAGGATGCGGTAGAGCAACGGGCCATTCTGGACTCCATCCGCTTGGAGGCGGAGGCGGAGACAAACCGCTGTTACATCCGTGACCGATGGGCGGAGGTGGATGCAATTTTTGTTGACATGGAGTCCGATGAGGAGCCGTAGTCACCGCAGGAGGCGGCCATCCGCCAGGTGGCAGCTGGCATGTCGGAGGTGGCGGTTCGGCCATCTATGTGGCATGTATTTACATAGGTTATGTGCGTTGCATGATTTAGTATGAATTTAAGAAGTAAATTTAAACGCATCCACAAACATTTGGGGAGGTTCTCGAAAAAAAAAGAAACATCTGGGGAGGTTGGCCTATAGATGCTCTTAGCGTCATAAACTGGGACATCCCTCTCACGCTTTCAACGCTCAATTCTGAACCCCAAGTTTCGATTTTGGGTTGAACTTTTGTCCCGACTTGCAAGGCAACAGCCGTCGACCACCGAGCCAGAAAGCCCGCAGTCTCGTCCACTCGACACAATCACATTCACATCTCGCCTGACGCGTCCTCTTCTTCTTCTACCCTTTCCATTGGGGAATTTTCGCCGACGCGGGGACGGAATATCCCCGCCACTGAAAATCGAGTGGCACGCACGTCCTTAGTACTATATATCCTTCGTCCATCCATCCAAAAGGAAGGACGCCGTCGTACTGCACTGCTCATCGATCATGCGCTTCGTCTTTGCGCCCGGCGGCCATAGCTTAGCTGATAAGGCAGGTGCACGTGCCCTCACCAGCCTACCGATCCATCTTTGCTTTGCTTCGGGCAACTGCGCGCCACTACTTAATCAACTCGCCGGAAAGCTTCGCTTTGGTAAAGCGTGTGTAGATCGGCCATGATTTCCGTCGCGATCGCACGCTTTCTCTGGCTATAACAATGCAGGTGTAGAAACGTATGTGTGTGTGCATCGCTCGATGCAGAAGCCGAGGGTCCTTTCGAAAAGGTATATAAATGGCTTCAGCTACAGCGGCAATGGTTTCTCCAACACATATGGTACTGCATCTATCTGATTGATTGAAAAAGGAGAAACTCATGCGTTCGTCTCAACGATTCGCATATACTCCCACTCGCCATGGTGTTAATTAGTGCATCGGCTCCGGTCGAACACCTGTATGGACCCTAGTGGACAGATAAGATAAATAAGAGCACATGATTAACGAGAAAGCGAGATCCGATCCTGCGCACACAGACGGAACAAAAGGCAGGAGATTGCGAAAACGACATGGACGTCGGGAGTTAACCACTGGGTTGCTATCCTAGCTACTAGCTAGATGCCGGAAAAGACGCGGAGGGTTTATTGGTTGCTGGTGACCTGGCTATGATTGTAGCCCCAAGAGGCCAAGACTCTCTATTTGGAATTACTCCATATGATTGCTGACTCGGTGACTCGTCTTATGTTTGGAGTACGTGTGCCATGTTTTTCTTGGATCTCTTCGGGAACGACTCCGGGGTACGTTGGTGAGGTAATTTCATGTGCAATACCAGACATTTTTTTTATGTATTCTCTTGTGCTACACAGAAGAATATTCTCTCCGAAAATTAAGGTTTTTCTTCAGAGTTAACATTAATTTGCTTGGAAGTAATAAGATGGTGTATACATTGTTTGCTCCTAGCTAGATTATTTTGGCTGAAAAGTTGGAGTGTGTCGAGACAAGTCAGCTTGTTTTATTTATGCAAATAAACCGACTTGGACATAACTAGCAATCGCTGTCAACCACAGATCCAGTTCTTACTCAAAGTTGAGTAGTTTCGTTTTGTGCTTCTCTCTGTCTCTTACTAATATACACACATTGATTTGTCAGTTAGTGTAATTTTCCACAAAGATACTACTCCCTCCGTCCCACAATATAAGACTGTTTTACGGAGGGAGTAGGATTTAAGATTCGGCGGGACTTATCCTTCTTTTTTAAAGAAAAATCTATGATTTATGATTCGGCTGTAAACCTAGTTTGTAACATAGTCAACGAACACCTACAAATTAGAATACCAGCAAAAAATGGTTTCGTTGGGGCTAATCCGGTTCATAGAAAATTTAGAGGAAAAGTATAGGAATATAAATTTATTTCCTCCAGTAGCACTGTTCATCCATTTGGTTCCAAAGATGAAGCACAATAAAGGTGAAGAAAATCCTTTTGATCTCACTCTGAAAAAAAAGTACGAATGTAACAATCCACTCGGATCTTTAATTCCTACCCATGAAGTACGACAACAGGGATCTTTGTGGCACAATAACATCTTAAATATTTTTTTCATGTGGTTCGACTTTGACTTTACTTTGGTTAGTAAAATTTCTATGGTTCCATTCTTGCAAAGCCAACACGCAAGTTTCAGATTTCATGTATTTTGGAGTCCTATTTGTATCATATTCTTGCATTTTTCATATACAGTTCAGAATCCTATTTGTCACTGCTTAGAATGCCATATCTTTCACCGGATTTCATTAGATTCACTAGGAACCAATGTTTTTATTCCAACTCCGCCCAAGCCCCATGAAAAATGTTGTTCTTTTTTGGATAAATACATTAGCGACGCTAACTACATGCGAGTATAATCTACCGCGACAAGCAAAAGGGTAGAAAAGTCAAATAAAACATTGAAATGGTAAAAATCATGAACTCGTGACCTTATCTTTGAATTTAGATAACTATCAAGTATGAAAGCGCACATATATATTCCAAGTGAATAATCCCACTATGAAAAAAAGTTAAATTTTGGTATTGATGTTTCGGACATGATTTCATATTTTTAGTCATAGTTTTTCATGTTTTCCTTTCTGAAATTCTGACCATGTTACGCCAACAAGTTTACACATTTTTCGTCATAATTTTCTTACTTTCCTTGATTATTAAGCAACAAAATATGACCATATATTAACTGAACGATGTACATACCAAAAAAAAAATTGAAGCAGACATGCGCAACATAGATCTCTTATAAAAATAATACAAGTTGTCATTTCTAGATCCATCTTTTGCATCTGGACATTTCTTCAAACCTCTCGATAGGACCAAATATGTACAGATTGTACCAACCTCAAAGATCCTTTTTCCCGCAAAAACAAAAAACAAAAAAACCTCAAGGATTTTGAAGAAAACATGAGTTATCCATTCCAAAAGGTTAAAATCATTTTTTCCGGGTACAAAAGGTAAAAATCTAATAAAGCTTAATGCATAGTGGCTGAGGAAATACCACCACACACACACGTGTTGTACTATTGGAAGATTATTTTAGCACAAAGGAACAGACCAAGAGAACCATTGAGAAAATTAAACTTAACATCACAATCTTCACACACCACCTTTGGACATGTGGAAGGATCACCAGACATGATTCTGCTAGATGTAGAGCCAGCAAACCGTCGAACCAAAAACACTACATGCGTACTGACTGTCTGATATAATAACCACCCCAAAAACACAGGTAGAACTGTAATAGTTTTATTTCTCTGGGACACAATATTCATCCAAAACGCCTCCTGCAAGGGGCGCATCCAAGGATGTGTTTGGTTGAGCTGCCGATTCTGTAAAAGCTGCAGATTCTAGCGAGACAGACGGCATGCTACAGGGAGCCGGTGGTGGGCCGACCTAGTAGGGTGTGGGTCATCATGGTGATGTCACTCGAATTTCAGTTTAAAATGATATATTTCAAAAACTTAAATTTACTTAAATTTTTTGAAAACCATGAATTTGAAAAGGTGTGAACATAGTATAAAAAATTGTTAGCACACTTAAGAATTGTTGATAACTTCCAAGAAAAATGTTCATGGCAAAGGATGTTCCCGTGTTTCAAATAATATATGTGTGATTTTTTTAAATGTGTACACAGTGTATAAAAATGTTAGCGCAATATACAAAAATGTTTTGTACCATTCAAAAAAAGTACATGAGATTTTAACAAACTATTCCCTAGTTTTAAAAAAATATTTGTAAAATTTGTGAAATTTTTTATGCAGTGTAAACCAATGATCTCACAAGTTTTTTTTTCTATATTTCCATTTAAAAAGTACGTGACATTTCAAAGAAATACTCATGTGTTTCCAGAAAATGTCTTTCAAAGTCAAAAATATTTATACAATGTAGAAAAAAGTCAGCACGGTTAAAATAATGTTTATTGCCAATAAAAAGTGTACAACGTGCATGAGAAAAATGTTACTATGTATTTGAAGAAGTGTTCAAAACATGTATTTTATAAAAAAAATGTACATCACATTTCTGGAAAATGTCAAACGATATAAAAAAAATGCAGTCATGTGTCCGCATAAAAACCAAGAAAGAAACAAAAATAAAAACAAATAAAACCAAAAAACAAAGAAACTCAAGAAAGAAACAAAGAAGACAAGAGTGTAATGAAGAAAGAAGGAAAAATAACAAAAGCCGGGAAAAAAATTAAAAAATACCTAAAAACCCAAAGAAAACCGATGGAAAAAACAAAACAAAGCAAGAAGAAAAGAACAATAAAACCGAAGTAGAGTGACATAAAGCGATATGACCGGCAATGAGCGGCCTATGCTACTTGGCGGCCCGATAGTCACCGCCCTCAACGATTTCCAATAGGACGGCCTGGCGCACGATACCTCTTTAATTTTGGGAAGGTTGTAGAAACTTTAAAAAAAAAACCATTCATCTTCGTTTTGCTTGACTTTTTTCATGTTTGTTTTTCTGTCCTTTTTTTGTTTTGTTTTTATATTGTGAACACTTTTTGTTCGTCAAGTACCAAAATTGTTCATAAATTTCAAAAAATGTTCATCCAATTCAAAAACATATTCATTGAATTCTAATTTTGTTCATCAAATTCAAAATATGTTCACCGAATTTATTTATTTTAAATCATCAAGTACTAAAAATGTTGATCACATTTTTTTCAAATGTTAATGAATTTCAAAAAATAATCATCGAATTCAATTTCTTTTCGTAAAATTCTAAATTGTTCATCAAAGTCAAATTTTGATCATCAACTTAAAAATTAATTCATCAAATAGAAATGTTCATAAATATTTTTCATAAAAAATCATGAATTTAAAAAACACTCATCGAATTCAAAATTTATTCATTTTTGGTAATTCATGGATATGTTTTGAATGGGCGAACGTTTCATGAAATTCATTAATACTTTCTTTGAATTTATGATTGTCTTTTGAATTTGGTGCACTTTTTACCAAATATATAAACATCTATACCAATATAAAAAGAATGAAAGGAAAAGATCCACTTAATCTCAGCCATCAAAATGGTGTTCGCAATTAAGTCCATATGAAGTCTCGCGTACATTCTCTCATATATGGGCCTCAACCCAGTAAAAGGCTTTCTTGGTTTTCGTCTTGTGCTTGCTCGCCGCCTCATAGGGGACCTTTTCTTTACGAAATAATTGTTACTCATAAAAAAATTATGAAATAATTAAGGGTACCCTTTGCAAAGATCACTTTCACCTTCTCAAATTGTAACAAGTGACATAATGCATGTTCCCTCAAAAAACAAGTGACGTACTGCATGTGCATTACTTGTCGCAACCTTAAGTTTATTTTTTCATATATTCGTTTATTCGAAACGTTTTATCTCTTAAATTGCGCATCTAAATAGTGAACTGTTTTCAAAATTGGACTTTTCGCGTCGAGATCTTCAAAACTAGATCCATGTTAATATGTTTCGACGAACTTTGTATTCATGAAACATAAATAAAAAATGTGTGCCTGCACAAGAAGCAAATATGTGCCTCTAATGAAAGAAAAAAAATGTGTTTTCTTCTTTCTGAGAAGCACATCTCGAGTAAGCAAATCTGTGCCTTCATGAGAAGTAAATTCGTGCCTATGATCAAAGAAAAATGTGTTTTTTTTCTTTTCGAGGGTCACAGTTGTGTCTCTCACGAAACAAATCTATGCCTTCACAAGAAGCAAATCCATGCCCCTCGCGAAAGCAAAAAAACACATTTTTTTTATTTACGAGAAACATGGTTGTGCTTCTCATGGAAGTAAATCTGTGCCTCCACGAGAAGCAAATATGTGCCTCTCGCAAAAAAACACATTTTTTCGCGCAATTTGTTTTATCCGAAACCTAAAGAAAACCAGTTAAAACAGAAAGGCCATATAAAATGGAAAAAACATTTGAAACCAAAAAACATTATAGAAATATATATAAAAAATCCCGATGAAGTGCCCAACATGTGAAGTGACCCTTGCGGGGCTCTCACAAAAGGTACCCTTAGTTAGCTGCTCCATTTTATTTGCCGACCAGCGTGATGGGAGCTCGTACATCTTGCATGCGTCGCTAGGCAGCGACCTATCAATCACCCTGCTCCCCAAGTGCATGCATTTGGGTCGGATCATATGGGGCGGGCGCCCCTTTTTCCCACTTCTTTTGTTATTTTTTTCCTCTACAAAATTGTTTGGGATTTAGAAACAGTTACGAATTTTAATAATAGTTAAGATTTCGAAAAGAGTCACATTTCATAAAAATATGCATGAGTTTGGAAAAATGTTCCCGAATTTCAATATTGTTCGTGAGAAATGTTCTCAAATTCAAAAAAAATCCCCGAATTGAAAAACATGTTCGAGAATTTAACAAATGTTAGGGATTTTCAAACGTGTTCACGGTTTTGAAGAAATGTTCACAAATTTCATAAAACCTTCATGAATTACACAAAAAATCATCCAAAAAATGTTGATGAATTCGAAAAAAGTTCATGCATTACAAAAACAAATTCGTCAATAAAAATGTTGAAAAATTTAAAACATGATTCCAAAAATATAGTTTTTCAATTCCAAAAATATTCGCTTATTTAACAAATAAACTTTCATATCCGAAGGAATTTTATAACCAATATTTTCAGTAAGTGCATTAGCTTGAGGGGTGACTAATTGTGGTTTCGGTCGAGGTGAAGATACCCCGGACAAACTCCTCAAAGGATTGTTCTCGATAGTAACAAGTGACAGTAAATTTCAGCACGTAGTAATAATTTTCCTTTACCAATTTCCACTTACCAAGAGCGCTCCACTCTCCGGCAACGGCGCTAGAAAAGAGACTTGATGACCCACAAGTATAGGGGATCAATCGTAGTCCTTTTGATAAGTAAGAGTGTCGAACCCAACGAGAAGCAGAAGGAAATGACAAGTGGTTTTCGGCAAGGTATTTTCTGTAAGCACTAAAATTATAAGTAACGAGTAGTTTGATAGCAATATAATTTGTAACGAGCAAGTAACTATAGTAGTAAGAAAGGTGCAGCAAGGTAGCCCAATCCTTTTGAGGCAAAGAACAGGCCAAAACGGTCTCTTATGATAAGTAAAGCGTTCTTGAGGGTACACAGAAATTTCATCTAGTCACTTTCATCATGTTGGTTTGATTTGTGTTCGCTACTTTCATAATTTGATACGTGGGTGGACCGGTGCTTAGGTGCCGTTCTTACTTGAACAAACCTCCTACTCCCTCCGTCCAGAAATACTTGTCATCAAAATGGATCAAAGGGGATGTATCTAGATGTATTTTAGTTCTATATACATCTCTTTTTATCTATTTTGATGACAAATATTTTCGAACGGAGGGAGTACTTATGATTAACCCCCTCGCAAGCATCCGCAAATACGAGAAACGTATTAAGAATAAATTCTAACCATAGCATTAAACTTTTGGATCCAAATCAGTCCCTTACGAAATAACACATAAACTAGGGTTTAAGCTTCTGTCACTCTCGCAACTCATCATCTAACAACTACCCCACAATGCATTCCCTTAGGCCCAAGTATGATGAAGTGTCATGTAGTCGACGTTCACATGACGCCACTAAGGGAATCGCAATATACATACCATCAAAATATCAAACACATAAAATTCACATGATTACTTGCAACAAGATTTCTCCCGTGACCTCAAGAACAAAAGTAACTACTCACAAATGATAATCATGCTCAAGATCAGAGGGGTATTAAATAGCATATTGGATCTGAACATATAATCTTCCACCAAATAAACTATATAGTAATCAACTACAAGATGTAATCAACACTACTAGTCACCCGCAAGTACCAATCTATAGTTCTGGTACAACGATTGAACACAAGAGATGAACTAGGGTTTGAGAGGAGATGGTGTTGTTGAAGATGTTGATGAAGATTGCCCTCCCCAAGATTGGAGAGTTATTGGTGATGATTACAACGATGATTTCCCCCTCCGGGAGGGAAGTTCCCCCGGCGGAATTGCTCCGCCGGAGGGCAAAAGTGCTCCTGCCCAAGTTCCGCCTCGAGACGGCGCCGCTTCATCCCGAAAGTCCTCTCCTTGTTTTTTCTAGGTGTCATGGAATTGTCACGGCAGATGTCCTAGTGTGAGGACTTAGTCATGAGGCCGACACATCTATGTGGTAGCTTGAACGGGGTTGGTAGGAATCGAGAGACGCGAGGTTTTACCCAGGTTTGGCCCCTCACGGTGGAGGTAAAAGCCTACATCCTGCTTCATTGATATTGATGATCATCACGATTACAGGGGTGCTCTATCTCGAGAGCTATCGACTTGTCCATCTATCTTGACTTATGAAACTTGTGGAATCTGTCCCCCTTGGGGAGCCTTGCCCCTCCTTATATATGTTGAAGGGGCGGCTTACATGACTAGTCCTATTAGGATTAGGATTATTCTATTACAAGTGGAGTCCTATTCTTGCTTCCTTTGTAAGGGAATATTCCTTATGCTTTCCTCTTAAACCGGCCCACCATAACACAAGCCGATCTTCCATGAACCGCCTTCTGGGCCTCCGGGTCTTGTCGCTCCTCTGACCCGTCTGCCGGGTCACCAATGAGTCACCTGGATCGGTCGGATCATCAGTGAGTGGAGAGATCCAGGCGGGTCACTTAGTGAGTCGCCAAATCAGGGCGGGTCACTAGTGAGTCGCCAAGTCCGGCCGGGTCATACATCCGGCCGGGTCATACCGCGGGGTATATCCCCGACATTAGCCTCCAGTTTAATTTGGATTTATCCATGTTAAACTTATCCTGCAAAATAAACACAAGAACAAATTTGATAGGTTGTGCTCCGGGTTAAAAATTCTTGTAAGCCGGCACCTGATCATACTTAAGTCCTTGTCATTTCCATCTTCTGGACAGTCCGGGTCAATAGACCTGCTTCATAATCAATTTGCTGACATTGGCTTCTCACAGAAATATATTGTGAAGTATATTTGATTCAGCTCCCAATGCTTAACAAAAATATTGGTCTTGAAATACTCATCTGATTTTCAGCCGGCTTGTAGAACTTGCCGGTTTATTATTGCCAAAATATCCAGTTTGTAAATATTGATAGCACCGGGTCATAATTGTTGCCGACGCCGGGTCATAGTTATTGGTGACGCCGAGTCATGATTGTTGGTGATGCCGGGTCATGATTGTTGCAGACACCGGGTCAATCTGGTTTGCTCAAAACTAAAAATTGGAAGACGTTCCTCCTTTATATGCATAATACTTGTAGCTCCCAAGTCTTAAGAGGAGAACATAGTGATAGCTTAAGACTTGCTCCAATATAAGTGTTGCAACCTTGAAGAAATCCGGGTTGTTCATCTCAATCTTTAGTCATAAACTAAATATTCCACTTATGTAGCCCCCAAGGGCCGGGTCATTATGCAATAATGATCAGGGACTTTGTAGATATGCAAAACTTGAACATCAACATGTAGCCCCCAAGGGCCGACTCAACAAGATAATACTGAGCTGGGACTTTATATATACTTCGTTGAAAATAACATCATATGATGTAACCCCACCATCAGGCTTGAATCCACGTCCACAAGGTTTCAGAGCCTTATGCTTTACCAATTGAGCAATGGACCCTTCAATATAACTTTTAATTTGTGTACCTTGAATTTTTGACAGGAGCAATTGGTAGCCCCCAAGGGCCGGCTCATTACAATGTGATGAGTCGGGTCTTCAATAAGGTGAGCAAAAAATACTTTGCATTAGCCCCAGGTGCCATGGTGCATGCTGTCAGTGACATGGGACTTGCATATTTGATGTAATCTCAACTTGAATAATGTAGCCCCCAAGTGCCGGGTTGTAAGCCTGCAGCGACTCGGGACTATTCCTTCCATTGTAAAATAAATTATATCCATTACGCTGAAGCGACTTTGAAAATCTCAATCATAATATTGGTTATTGATAACCATAATAAAAATCCAGCCATGTTGGCTATTCAAGATTTGAATAATATAATCCGGTATGAAAACCTCAATCATTCAATATCATCATGACAATCTAGCCAAGTTTGGCTATTTAAAGATTTGAATACCTTATCGGTTGACAAGTAAATCCGGAGTTTAAATACTCGGTGGCTCTTGGCCGATGGTGACTTAATGCGCATCCATTGTAATCCGGGATTTTTGTAACCCGACGGCTTATAGCCTTTGTGAAAATCAATAATTGATAACCCTTTTGAAACACCAATTTCAATTTTTGATGATGGGCTTGAAATTAATCATTTATATAAGTCATAGCTCTGCAAATCTTGCACAGAGTTTAAACAACATATGCCCTGGCGACTTAACGCCAAAAGTCAGGGCGGGTAACAACCCAAATATAGTCTTATGCAATTATGGAAAAGACTAGCATTAAGGCCATTAAAGCCTAAACATACTGGCAACTTAAAGTTAAAAACCAGGGCGGGTTATCAAACCTCGCATATTCATATAACCCGGAAAACATACCTGTAGGATTGATTTATACTGTTGGCTGTGATACTTATGAACATTGCCGGCTTATCATGCCAGTCGCAGCAAAGGGTAACATCCCAAAACCTTGGATGCATAACTCCAAGTGCATAACCATCACACACTGATGAAGCCGGGTCAATAAACACTGGTGAATTGTAATCATAAAACCGTATAAGCCTCGTTCGATAAACCTCAAAAAATCTGTCGAATAAAAACAAACTAAAAACGAGGCTTTTCATGGGCTGCCAGGACGAAAATCGAGTGCTTTCACGAGCCGCACAGCCACTGAGTTAAACCTATATACAAACCTTATAAGATGGATCTCACATAACCAATCATCGTTTTAACTTTGACAAGTTCAGTGTCTGCATAAGATTGACTTGACAAACATTCGGCGGGTCATTCCAGGATTACCTGGGCGGAGTGGCTTACTTAAAAAGGCAGGATAAGCCGGGGTTTTAGATGAATACACCTGGCTTTTAAGCCTATTACAAGGGTTATAAAAACTCTTTGTTCTTTAGAACAAAAGAGCCCCCAAGCAATATTTTTGAGCTGTGCTCAATGGGCGCCTATGTTTGAGTTGTGCTTTTGCAACAGACTCTCTTTGGTCCCTTTAACCTGGGTAGCAAGCCCCCAAGTGTTTTGTAAGCATGGTGTATAAGCCAGATCAAAGGGTAATCAGGAAGCCCCCATGTGATCATAATAAGATAAGCCAATAAGGAGGGATACCCATGTTTGAACTGTGCATCATGGCAGCAAGTTCTCTTTGGCAACATTTAATTTTTCTGAGAACTCGAACTTGCGAGAGATGAATTTTCTTTTTCAAGCGGAGTTTTAAACCAAATATTGAGAGCTTCAAAACTTTGTGGGAAACAGATTTCCCTTGAACCGGACTTTAAACCGGAATCTTCATTTTGAGCCGGAAATTTTTCTGACGACCTTTAAATTTTCATCAATATAACAGCAGCCTCCGGGACCGGGTTATCGTCCCTCTACTGATCCGGAGTTCTTGACTTGCTTTAAACTGTCAGTCATTTACTGAGTCATGTCATCGTAGCCCCCAAGTCTCAAGGCGACTCGAGGAGTTGTCTTTAGATTCTCCATATTTGACCTTGATATAATCCGGTATGAGTCATTCAACAGCTCAGTGATATAACTTGTCCTGCATTGGAGAACTTGCAAGCCAGAGTAATTGCTCTTTTAAAGAAAGCAATTTATAGTATAAAAATATACTGGATGGATTTCACCTGATATGTTAAGTCAAAATTTATCCACCATGGAGTTGATGATCACCATGATGAAGTTGAAATCAGTCACGGCTGGGTCGGCCGCGGGAGCAGACAGATGAGCCGGCCGAGGCATTGTAAGCCAGCGCGGTTAAACTGCTTGATTGGGCGACTCAATCGCGTTGTGTTGATGCAGACTGGGTCATAGGGGCGGCGACTTGCGTACGCCCGTGGAGCATTTTGGCATGAACCAACATCAGTGCACGATGATGCTGGCGCGCACTTCATATCCGCGGTATAACAACCCCTTTGTCATGAATAATTATCCTGCGTAACAATATTGCAAGGCCAAGTAATTGTTCCTTGATAAAAACAACATGTGCTAATAAAATAGACTTAGATGGATATCACCTGGTATTTTTTGTCCGATGACCGTGGATACTGCGGATCAAAAACATATCAAATGTCTGATGTGGCCCTAGCACCGTAGTTCTTTTTTCTTTCATACGATGACAAATCAGCAGTACTCAATAGACCCCCTTTTTTTGGTAATGTTGTTCTGTGTTCAAGGTTTGCATGGCTCAATCCAAAGGTCCAGCGTATGTGTACTTGCCAGCGGCCTTAGGTTGCATCTTCTGAATCTGTGCCTTCACATAATCAAAGGGCAGACTGCAAGCAGATCATCAATCACTATGACCAGAGCGCTGAAGGAAATATGCCCTAGAGGCAATAATAAAGTTGTTATTTATATTTCCTTATATCATGATAAATGTTTATTATTCATGCTAGAATTGTATTAACCAGAAACTTAGTACATGTGTGAATACATAGACAAACAAAGTGTCACTAGTATGCCTCTACTTAACTAGCTCGTTGAATCAAAGATGGTTAAGTTTCCTAGCCATAGACATGAGTTGTCATTTGATTAACGGGATCACATCATTAGAGAATGATGTGATTGACTTGACCCATCCGTTAGCTTAGCACGATGATCGTTTAGTTTGTTGCTATTGCTTTCTTCATGACTTATACATGTTCCTATGACTATGAGATTATGCAACTCCCGAGTACCGGAGGAACACTTTGTGTGCTACCAAACGTCACAACGTAACTGGGTGATTATAAAGGTTCTCTACAGGTGTCTCCGATGGTACTTGTTGAGTTGGCATAGATCGAGATTAGGATTTGTCACTCCGATTGTCGGAGAGGTATCTTTGGGCCCTCTCGGTAATGCACATCACTATAAGCCTTGCAAGCATTGTGACTAATGAGTTAGTTGCGGGATGGTGCATTACAGAACGAGTAAAGAGACTTACCAGTAACGAGATTGAACTAGGTATGAGGATACCGACGATCGAATCTCGGGCAAGTAACATACCGATGACAAAGGGAATAACGTATGTTGTTATGCGGTTTGACCGATAAAGGTCTTCATAGAATATGTAGGAACCAATATGAGCATTCAGGTTCCGATATTGGTTACTGATCAGAGATGAGTCTCGGTCATGTCTACATAGTTCTCGAACCCGTAGGGTCCGCACGCTTAACGTTCGGTGACGATCGGTATTATGAGTTTATGTGTTTTGATGTATCGAAGGTAGTTCGGAGTCCCGGATGAGATCGGGGACATGACGAGGAGTCTCGAAATGGGCGAGACGTAAAGATCGATATATTGGACGACTATATTCGGACATCCGAAAGGTTCCGAGTGATTCGGGTATTTTTTGGAGTACCAGAGAGTTACGGGAATTCACTGGGAGGGTCAATGGGCCTTCGCGGGCTTTAGTGGAAATAGAGGGCAGCAAGGAAGTGTGAGGTGCACCCCCTAGGCCCAAACCGAATTGGTTTAGGGCTTTGGGGGCCGGCCCACTCTTTCCTTCTCCTCTCCTTGGGGCGCACCAAGGCTGGCCGGCCTCCCCCCTTGCTCTTTTATATAGGGGGGCAGGGGGGGGGGACCCAAATACACACAAGTTGATTGTTCCAAGCCGTGTGCGGTCCCCCCCACCATAATCCACCTCGATTATATCGTAGCAGTGCTTAGGCGAAGCCCTGCATCGGTAGCAACAACATCATCGTCATCACGCCGTCGTGCTGACGAAACTCTCCTGTGAAGCTCTGCTAGATCGGAGTTCGTGGGACGTCATCTAGCTGAACATGTGCTGAACTCGGAGGTGTCGTCCGTTCAGTACTTGGATCGGTCGGATCGTGAAGACGTACGACTACATCAACCGCGCTTCCGCTTACGGTCTACTAGGGTACGTGGACGATACTCTTCTCTCTTGTTGCTATGCATCACCATGATCTTGTGTGTGCGTAGGAAATTTTTGAAATTCCTATGTTCCCCAACAGTGGCATCCGAGCCAGGTTTATGCATAGATGTCATATGCACGAGTAGAACACAAAGGAGTTGTGGGCATGGGTATATACATATTGCTTGCCATCACTAGTTGATTCTTGATTCAGCGGCATTGTTGGATGAAGCGGCCCAGACCGACATTACGCGTACGCTTACGCGAGACTGGTTCTACCGACGTGCTTCGCACACAGATGGCTAGTGGGTGTCTGTTTCTCCAGCTTTAGTTGAATCAGATTCAATGAACATGGTTCTTCCTGAAGATCAAAAAGCAATCACTATACCACGTTGTGGTTTTGATGCGTAGGTAAGAACGGTTATTGCTCAGCCCTTAGCAGCCACGTAAAACTTGCAACAACAAAGTAGAGGACGTCTAACTTGTTTTTGCAGGGCATGTTGTGATGTGATATGGTCAAGACGTGATGAGATATAAATTGTTGTATGAGATGATCATGTTTTGTTAAAGTTATCAGCAACTGGAAGAAGCCTTATGGTTGTCTCTTTATTACATAAGATGCAAGTGCCATATAATTGCTTTACTTTATAGCTATGCGACAACAATAGTTGCAAAAGCAATAGTTGGCGAGACGACCATGTGACGACACATTGATAGAGATCAAGATGATGGAGATGGTGTCATGCCGGTGACGATAGAGATCATGACGGTACTTTGGAGATGGAGATCAACGCAAGATGATCATGGCCATATCATGTCACATATTTTGATTGCATGTGATGTTTATCCTTTATGCATCTTATTCTACTTGATTGACGATAGCATTATAAGATGATCTCTCACTAAATTTCAAGGTACAAGTGTTCTCCCTGAGTATGCACCGTTGCCAAAGTTCGTCATGCCGAGACACCACGTGATGATCGGGTGTGATAAGCTCTACGTTCACATACAACGGGTGCAAACCAGTTTTGCACACGCAGAAATACTCGGGTTAAACTTGACGAGCCTAGCATATGAAAATATGGCCTCGGAACACTGGAGACCGAAAGGTCGAGCGTGAATCATATAGTAGATATGATCAACATAGTGATGTTCACCATTGAAAACTACTCCATCTCACGTGATGATCGGACATGGTTTAGTTGATTTGGATCACGTGATCATTTAGATAACTAGAGGGATGTCTATCTAAGTGGGAGTTCTTAAGTAATATGATTAATTGAACTTTAATTTATCATGAACTTAGTCCTGATAGTATTTTCATAACTATGTTGTAGATCAATAGCTCGCGATGTAGCTCCCCATTTATTTTGATATGTTCCTAGAGAAAAACTAAGTTGAAAGATGTTAGTAGCAATGATGCGGATTGGATCCGTGATCTGAGGATTATCCTCATTGTTGCACAGAAGAATTATGTCCTTGATGCACCGGTAGGTGACAGACCGATTGCAGGAGAAGATGCAGACGTTATGAACGTTTGGCAAGCTCAATATGATGACTACTTGATAGTTTAGTGCACCATGCTTTACGGCTTAGAATCGGGGCTTCAAAGAAGTTTTGAACGCCACGGAGCATATGAGATGTTCCAAGAGTTGAAATTAGTATTTCAGACTCATGCCCATGTCGAAAGGTATGAGACCTTTGACAAGAACTTTTCCTACTAGATGGAGGAGAATAGCTCAGCTAGTGAGCATGTGCTCAGAATGTCTGAGTACTACAATTACTTGAATCAAGTGGGAGTTAATCTTCCAGATAAGATAGTGATTGACAGAGTTCTCTAGTCACTATCACCAAGTTACTGGAACTTCATGATGAACTATAATATGCAAGGGATAACGGAAATGATTCCCAAGCTCTTCGTGATGCTGAAATCGATGAAGGTAGAAATCAAGAAAAGCATCAAGTGTTGATGGTTGACAAGACCACTAGTTTCAAGAAAAGGGCAAAGGGAAGAAGGGGAACTTTAAGAAGAATGACAAGAAAGTTGCTGCTCAAGTGAAGAAGCCCAGGTCTAGACCTAAGCTTGAGACTAAGTGCTTCTACTGCAAAGGGACTGGTCACTGGAAGCAGAACTACCCCAAGTATTTGGCGGATAAGAAGGATGGCAAAGTGAACAAAGGTATATTTGATATACATGTTATTGATGTGTACTTTACTAGTGTTTATAGCAACCCCTCAGTATTTTGATACTAGTTCAGTTGCTGAGATTAGTAACTCGAAACGGGAGTTGCAGAATGAACAGAGACTAGTTAAGGGTGAAGTGGCGATGTGTGTTGGAAGTGGTTCCAAGATTGATATGATCATCATCACACACTCCCTATACTTTCGGGATTAGTGTTGAACCTAAATAAATGTTATTTTGGTGTTTGCGTTAAGCATGAATAAGATTTGATCATGTTTATTGCAATACGGTTATTCATTTAAAGTCAAAGAATAATTGTTGTTCTGTTTACATGAATAAAACCTTCAATGGTCATACACCCAAGGTGAATGGTTTATTGAATCTCGATCGTAGTGATACACATATTCATAATATTGAAGCCAAAAGATGCAAAGTTAATAATGATCGTGCAACTTATTTGTGGCACTGCCGTTTGGTCATATTTGTGTAAAGCGCATGAAGAAAATCCATGCTGATGGGCTTTTGGAATCACTTGATGCTTGCGAATCATGCCTCATGGGCAAGATGACTAAGACCCCGTTCTCTGGAACAATGGAGCGAGCAACAGACTTGTTGGAAATAATACATACTGATGTATGCAGTCCAATGAGTGTTGAGGCTCGCGGTAGGTATCGTTATTTTCTGACCTTCACAGATGATTTGAGTAAGATATGGGTATATCTTCTTGATGGAACATAAATTTGAAACATTTGAAAAGTTCAAATAATTTCAGAGTGAAGTGGAAAATCATCATAACAAGAAAATAAAGTTTCTACGATCTGATCGTGGAGGAGAATATTTGAGTTACGAGTGTGATCTTCATTTGAAACAATGCGGAATAGTTTCGCAACTCACGCCACCTGGAACACCATAGCATAATGGTGTGTCCGAACATCGTAACCGTACTTTATTAGATATGGTGCAATCTATGATGTTTCTTACCGATTTACCACTATCGTTTTTGGGTTATGCATTAGAGACAACTGCATTCACGTTAAATAGGGCACCATCTAAATCCGTTGAGACGACACCATATGAACTGTGGTTTGGCAAGAAACCAAAGTTGTCATTTCTTAAAGTTTGGGGTTGCGATGCTTATGTGAAAAGTTTCATCCTGATAAGCTCAAACCCAAATCGGAGAAATGTGTCTTCATAGGATACCCAAAGGAGACAGTTGGGTACACCTTCTATCACAGATCTGAAGGCAAGACATTCGTTGCTAAGAATGGATCTTTTTTAGAGAAGGATTTTCTCTCGAGAGAAGTGAGTGTGAGGAATGTAGAACTTGATGAGGTAATTGTACCTTCTCCTAAATTGGAAAGTAGTTCATCACAGAAATCAGTTCTAGTGATCTCTACATGATACGTCTCCAACGTATCTATAATTTTTGATTGCTCCATGCTATATTATCTACTGTTTTGGGCAATATTGGGCTTTATTATCCACTTTTATATTACTTTTGGGACTAACCTATTAACCGAAGGCCCAGCCCAGATTTGCTGTTTATGCCTATTTCAGTGTTTCAAAGAAAAGGAATATCAGACGGAGTCGAAACGGAACGAAATCAACTGGAGAAGTTATTTTTGGAAGGAAACACACTTGATGGACTTGGACCCCACGTCAAGGAAGGAACGAGGTGCTCACGAGGGTGGGGGGCACCCCCTAGGGCGCGCCCCCTGTCTCGTGGGGCCCTCGTGGCTCCCCTGCCGTACCTCCTGCACCCATATATACCTACGTGACCTAAAACTTCCAGAACGCAAGATAGATCGGGAGTTCCGCCGCCAGAAGCCTCCGTAGCCACCGAAAACCAATCTAGACCCGTTCCGGCACCCTGCCAGAGGGGGCAATCCTTCTTCGGTGGCCATCTTCATCATCCCGGTGCTCTCCATGACGAGGAGGGAGTAGTTCTCCCTCGGGGCTGAGGGTATGTACCAGTAGCTATGTGTTTGATCTCTCTCTCTCTCTCATGTTCTTGAGATGATACGATCTTGATGTATCGCGAGCTTTGCTATTATATTTGGATCCTATGATGTTTCTTCCCCCCTCTAATCTCTTGTAATGAATTAAGTTTTCCCCTTGAAGTTATCTTATCGGATTGAGTCTTTAAAGATTTGAGAACACTTGGTGTATGTCTTGCCGTGGATATCTGTGGTGACAATGGGATATCACGTGATTCACTTGATGTATGTTTTGGTGACCAACTTGCGGGTTCCGCCCATGAACCTATGCATAGGGGTTGGCACACGTTTTCGTCATGACTCTCCGGTAGAACTTTGGGGCACTCTTTGAGGTCCTTTGTGTTGGTTGAATAGATGAATCGGAGATTGTGTGATGCATATCGTATAATCATGCCCACGAATACTTGAGGTGACATTGGAGTATCTAGGTGACATTAGGGTTTTGGTTGATTTGTATCTTAAGGTGTTATTCTAGTACGAACTCTAGGGCTGTTTGTGACACTTATAGGAATAGCCCAACGGATTGATTGGAAAGAATAACTTTCAGGTGGTTTCGTACCCTACCATAATCTCTTCGTTCGTTCTCTGCTATTAGTCACTTTGGAGTGACTCTTTGTTGCATGTTGAGGGAAAGTTATGTGATCCAATTATGCTATCATTGTTGAGGGAACTTACACTAGCGAAAGTATCGAAAGTATGAACCCTAGGCCTTGTTTCTATCATTGCAATCCCGTTTACGCTCACTTGCTACCTTGCTGTTTTTATTATTTCAGATTACAAAAACTATTATCTACTATCCATATACCACTTGTATCACCATCTCTTCGCCGAACTAGTGCACCTATACAATTTACCATTGTATTGGGTGTGTTGGGGACACAAGAGACTCTTTGTTATTTGGTTGCAGGGTTGCTTGAGAGAGACCATCTTCATCCTACGCCTCCTACGGATTGATAAACCTTAGGTCATCCACTTGAGGGAAATTTGGGGAAATTTGCTACTATCCTACAAACCTCTGCACTTGGAGGCCCAACAACGTCTACAAGAAGAAGGTTGTGTAGTAGACATCACTACACCAGTTAGTGAGGAAGCGAATGATGATGATCATGAAACTTCAGATCAAGTTACTACCAAACCTCGTAGGACAACCAAAGTATGGTCCGCACCAGAGTGGTACGGCAATCCTTTCTGGAAGTCATGTTACTAGACCATGACGAACCTACGAACTATGAGGAAGCGATGATGAGCCCAGATTCCGCGAAATGGCTTGAGGCCATGAAATCTAAGATGGGATCCATGTATGAGAACAAAGTATGGACTTTGATTGACTTCCCGATGATCGGTGAGTCATTAAGAATAAATGGATCTTCAAGAGGAAGACGGACGCTGATAGTAGTGTTACTATCTACAAAGCTCGAATTGTCGCAAAATGTTTTTGACAAGTTCAAGGTGTTGACTACGATGAGATTTTCTCACTCGTATCGATGCTTAAAAGTCTGTCCGAATCATGTTAGCAGTTGCCGCATTTTATGAAATCTGGCAAGTGGATGTCAAAACTATATTCCTTATTGGATTTCTTAAAGAAGAGTTGCATATGATGCAACTAGAAGGTTTTGTCGATCCTAAAGGTGCTAACAAAGTGAGCAAGCTCCAGCGATCCATCTATGGACTGGTGCAAGTATCTCGGAGTTGGAATATATGCTTTGATAAAGTGATCAAAGCATATGGTTTTATACAGACTTGCGGTGAAGCCTGTATTTACAAGAAAGTGAGTGGGAGCACTACAACATTTCTGATAAGTATATGTGACTGACATATTGTTGATCGGAAATTATGTAGAATTTTCTGGAAAGCATAAAGGAGTGTTTGAAAAGAGTTTTTCAAAGAATGACCTCGATGAAGCTGCTTACACATTGAGCATCAAGATCTATAGAGATAGATCAAGACGCTTGGTAAGTTTTTTCAATGAGTACATACCTTGACAAGATTTTGAAGTAGTTCAAAATGGAATAGTCAAAGAAGGAGTTCTTGCCTGTGTTGCAAGGTGTGAAGTTGAGTAAAGACTCAAAACCTGACCACAACAGAAAATAGAAAAAGAATGAAAAGTCATTTTCTATGCCTCAGTGATAACCCACAAGTATAGGGGATCGCAACAGTTTTCGAGGGTAGAGTATTCAACCCAAATTTATTGATTCGACACAAGGGGAGCCAAAGAATATTCTCAACTATTAGCAGCTGAGTTGTCAATTCAACCACACCTGGAAACTTAATAACTGCAGCAAAGTATTTAGTAGCAAAGTAATATGATAGTAGTGGTAACGATAGCAAAATTAATGTTTTTGGTATTTTGTAGTGATTGTAACAATAGCAACGGAAAAGTAAATAAGCGAAGAACAATATATAGAAAGCTCGTAGGCAATGGATCGGTGATAGAGAATTATGCCGGATGTGGTTCATCATGTAACAGTCATAACCTAGGGTGACACAGAACTAGCTCCAATTCATCAATGTAATGTAGGCATGTATTCCGAATATAGTTATACGTGCTTATGGAAAAGAACTTGCATGGAATCTTTTGTCCTACCCTCCCTTGGCAGCGGGGTCCTAGCGGAAACTAAGGGATATTAAGGCCTCCTTTTAATAGAGTACCGGACCAAAGCATTAACACATAGTGAATACATGAACTCCTCAAACTATGGTCATCACCAGAAGTTGTCCCAATTATTGTCACTTCGGGGTTGCCGGATCATAACACATAGTAGGTGACTATAGACTTGTAAGATAGGATCAAGAACTCACATATATTCATGAAAACATAATAGGTTCAGTCTGAAATCATGGCACTCGAGCCCTAGTGACAAGCATTAAGCATAGCAAAGTCATAGCAACATCAATCTCAGAACATAGTGGATACTAGGGATCAAACCCTAACAAAACTAACTCGATTACATGATAAATCTCATCCAACCCATCACCGTCCAGCAAGCCTATGATGGAATTACTCACACACGGCGGTGAGCATCATGAAATTGGTGATGGAGGATGGTTGATCATGACGATGGTGACGGATTCCCCTCTCCGGAGCCCCGAACGGACTCCAGATCAGCCCTCCCGAGAGAGTTTAGGGCTTGGCGGCGGCTCCGTATCGTAAAATGCAATGAATCTTTCTCCTTGATTTTCTCTCTCTGAACACGAATATATAGAGTTGGAGTTGAGGTCGGAGGAGCTCCAGGGGGCCCACGAGGTAGGGGCGCACCCAGGGGGTAGTCGCGCCCCCACCCTCGTGGCTAGGGTGTGGGCCCCCTGGCCTTGATCTTTTGCCACTACTTTTATTATTTCCAAAAATACGCTCCGTGGAGTTTCAGGTCATTCCGAGAACTTTTGTTTCTGCACATAAATAACACCATGGCAATTCTGCTGAAAACAGCGTCAGTCCGGGTTAGTTCCATTCAAATCATGCAAGTTAGAGTCCAAAACAAGGGAAAAAGTGTTTGGAAAAGTAGATACGACGGAGACGTATCAACTCCCCCAAGCTTAAACCTTTGCTTGTCCTCAAGAAATTCAGTTGACAAACTGAAAGTGATAAAGAAAAGCTTTTACAAACTCTGTTTGCTCTTGTTGTTGTAAATATGTAAAGCCAACATTCAAGTTTTCAGCAAAGATTATAAACTAACCATATTCACAATAACGCTTAGGTCTCATGTTTACTCATGTCAATGGCATAATCAACTAGCGAGCAATAATAGTAAATCTCGGATGACAACACTTTCTCAAAACAATCATAATATGATATAACAAGATGGTATCTCGCTAGCCCTTTCTGAGACCGCAAAACATAAATGCAGAGCACGTTTAAAGATCAAGGACTGACTAGACATTGTAATTCATGCTAAAAGAGATCCAGTCAAGTCATACTCAATGTAAACTAACAGTAATGAATGCAAATGACAGTGGTGCTCTCCAACTGGTGCTTTTTAATAAGAGGATGATGACTCAACATGGAAGTAAATAGATAGGCCCTTCACAGAGGGAAGGAGGGATTTGTAGAGGTGCCAGAGCTTGGTTTTGAAATATAGATGAATAATATTTTGAGCGTTATACTTTCATTGTCAACATAACAACCAAGAGATGGTGATATCTTCCATGCTACACACATTATAGATGGTTCCCATACAGAATGGTAAAGTTTATACTCCCCCTCCACCAACAAGCATCAATCGATGGCTTGCTCGAAACAACGAGTGCCTCCAACTAACAAGAGTCCCAGGGGGAGTTTTGTTTGCAATTATTTTGATTTGATTTGCATAAAGCATGGGGCTGGGCATCCCGGTGACCAGCCACTTTCTCGTGAGTGAGGAGCGGAGTCCACTCCTCTTGAGAATAACCCGCCTAACATGGAAGATACGGACAACCCTAGTTGATACATGAGCTATTCTAGCATACAAAACAGAATGTTTATTTGAAGGTTTAGAGTTTGGCACATACAAATTTACTTGGAACGGTAGGTAGATACCGTATATAGGTAGGTATGGTGGACTCATATGGAACAACTTTGGGGTTTATGGGATTGGATACACAAGCAGTATTCCCGCTTAGTACAAGTGAAGGCTAGAAAAGACTGGGAAGCGACCAGCTAGAGAGCGTCAACAGTCATGAACATGCATTAAAATTAATCAACACCGAATGCAAGCATGAGTAGGATATAATGCACCATGAACATAAATATCGTAGAGGCTATGTTGATTTTGTTTCAACTACATGCGTGAACATGTGCCAAGTCAAGCCACTTGAATCATTCAAAAGAGGATACCACCCTATCATACCACATCACAACCATTTTAATAGCATGTTGGCACGCAAGGTAAACCGTTATAAGCTCCTAGCTAATTAAGCATGGCATAAGAAACTATGACCTCTAATTGTCATCACAAACATGTTTTTTCATAATAGGCTAAATCAGGAACGATGAACTAATCATATTTACAAAAACAAGAGAGGTCGAGTTCATACCAGCTTCTCCCATCTCAATCAGTTCATCATATATCATCATAATTGCCTTTCACTTGCACGACCGAACGATGTGGATAATAATAATAGTGCGCGTGCATTGGACTAAGCTGGAATCTGCAAGCATTCAATAAACAGGAGAAGACAAGGAAATATGGGCTCTTTTGTCAGATCAACAATAATGCATATAAGATCCACTTCAACAATTTAATTAAGGTCTTCTCCTATCAACCCACAAACAAAAGAAAAGAAATAAAACTATTTACACGGGAAAACTCCCAACAAGCAAAAGAAGAACATGAAATATTTTTGGGTTTTCTTTTTAATTACTATTACAAGCATGGAAATTAAAACTAGCTAAAAGCTACAGCTAATTTTTTGGTTTTTCTTAAGGTTTATCAAACACACAAGAAGAAAGCGTAAAAAAGAAATAAACTAGCATGGATATTACAATGAAAAAGTATGAGCACCGACATCTAGCAATGAGTGTGTGAACATGAATGTAATGTCAGTGAGAAATACGTACTCCCCCAAGCTTAGGCTATTGGACTAAGTTGGTCTAATGCCACGGATGGCCTGGCGGATATCCAAAGTTGTAGTTGGGGTCGTACTGAGATGCAGCGGTCATTGCATCGTGGGCTGCAGCTTGGAGGCCAGCTATCTCAGCTTTCCTCTTATACTCTTCCACATCCTCTCTGGTTATAAAATATCTCCCTTTTGCCTGAAAGTCAAAGAAAGTAGAAGTAGGAAGAGCGACGTGATAGGTGCGTCATCTGTCAAAGATTAGTCGGTACTGGAGGAACTGATCGTTCCTCTCAACAAACTGATGACAAACCATAGCCTCATAATCCAAATAAGCAGGAGGCAACTCAATATCATCCTCACGTATGGTTATACCAAGAAAATTAGCTACGCGGGTTGCATAAATTCCACCAAAGAAATCTCCATTAAATCTATTAAGATGCAACCTGCGTGCAATAATGGCTCCCAAATTATAAGATTTATCTCCTAACACAGCACTTCTAAGAATACTGAGGTAAGGGACACACATGTGACATGCTTCATCTTTACCGTTAATGCATCTACCTATGAAGAGAGCAAACTAATGTATAGCAGGAAAGTGAATGCTCCCTATGGTAGCTTGTGCTATATCTCTAGATTCCCCACAGTTATATTAGCAAGAAAATCTCTAAATTCAGATTTGCGAGGTTCACTAGCACTACCCCATTGTGGAAGTTTGCAAGCAGTGGTAAAGTCCTCTAAGTCCATAGTGTAAGAATTTTCATAAAGATCAAACATGACAGTTTGAGAATTACGTGAAGATGAAAATTCAAACTTCCTCACAAAGGAACTAGTGAGATAGTGGTACTGATGGCATTTTTCTGCCTCGAAGCTCACAAGATCAGCATTACGCAAATATGCGTTAAATTCTTCCTTAATTCCTACTCGATCCATGAAGTCCTCTGAAGGCCATTCACAAGGCCGCACTGGGGCGTCCCTTGGTGGCTCATCATCAGCATCACGCATTGCAAGTCTGGGTCCTTGTTTCCTTGAAGAACCACCTTGGTACATTTTCCTAAACATATTTCTTCCTCTGAAAAATTTCTGAAATTTTTAGTAACTTCAAAATAAAAGTGAACCAAACTCAACAAAATTGATAGCAACTACTCCTACAAGTGCCTAGAGCCTATATCATGCATCAAAACTACTTGGAACCACATAAATTTGACATGCAAGCTCAAGAACAGGATCACCTAAGCAACAAAAATATGCAATGAATAAAGCACTAGAACAAAAACTAATTGGACCATTGGAGGAGTCACATACCAAAGAACAATCCCCCAAAGTAGGTTTGTGAGAGGTGCTTTGAGCAAAGAGATCGAAAATCGCAGCAAAATGAGCTAGAACTCATGCTTGAGCTGGGTAATGGTATTTGTGGGAGGAAGAAGGAGCGTGTGGGTGCAGGAATAAGTGGAGGAGGGCCACCGTGGGCCCACGAGGCAGGGGGCGCGCCCAGGGGGGTAGGGCGCGCCCTCCACCCTCGTGGCCAGGTGGATGCCCCCCTGTTGTGTTCTCAGTGCCAAATATTCTCAAATATTCCAGAAAAAATCATATTTAAATTTCAGGGCGTTTGGAGAACTTTTATTTTTGGGGTATTTTTATATTGCACGGATAATCAGAAAACAAACAGAAAATACTATTTTTATTTTATTTAATATAAATAACAGAAAGTAGAAAGAGGGTACAGAGAGTTGTGTTTTCTAACTTCATCCATCTCATGCTCATCAAAAGGAATCCACTAACAAGGTTGATCAAGTCTTGTTAACAAACTCATTCCGAATAACATGGAACTGGAGAATTTTCGAATAACACTAGGTTACCTCAACGGGGATATGCACATCCCCAACAATATATCATATTTCTTCTTGATAGTAGGAAGAGGAAATTCAAAACCTCCAAAAATAATCGATGGAATTTTTCCAATAGAATTGATACTGTGGACTTGAGGTTGTTTCCTCGGAAAGTGTACCATATGCTCATTACCATTAACATGAAAAGTGACATTGCCCTTGGTGCAATCAATAATAGCTCCCGCAGTATTCAAAAAGGGTCTTCCAAGAATAATAGACATACTATCATCCTCGGGAATATCAAGAATAACAAAGTCGGTCAAAATAGTAACGTTAGCAACCACAACAGGCACATCCTCACAAATACCGATAGGTATAACAATTGATTTATCAGCCATTTGCAAAGATATTTCAGTAGGTGTCAACTTATTCAAATCAAGTCTACGATATAAAGAGAGTGGCATAACACTAACACCGGCTCCAAGATCACATAAAGCAGTTTTAACATAGTTTCTTTTAATGGAGCATGGTATAGTTGGTACTCTGGGATCTCCTAGGTTTTTAGGTATTCCACCTTTAAAAGTATAATTAGCAAGCATGGTGGAAATTTCAGCTTCCGGTATTTTTCTTTTATTAGTAACAATATCTTTCATGTACTTAGCATAAGGATTCATTTTAAGCATATCAGTCAAACACATACGCAAAAAGATAGGTCTAATCATTTCAGCAAAGCGCTCAAAATCCTCATCATCCTTTTTCTTGGATGGCTTAGGAGGAAAAGGCATGGGTTTCTGAACCCAAGGCTCTCTTTCATTACCGTGTTTCCTAGCAACAAAGTCTCTTTTATCATATCGTTGATTCTTTGATTGTGGGTTATCAAGATCACAACAAGTTCAATTTCTATATCATTATCATTACTGGGTTGAGCATCAACATGAACATCATCATTAACATTTTCATTAGGTTCATGTTCATTACCAGATGGTGTTTCAGCATCAGAAATAGAAATATCATTGGGATTCTCAGGTGGTTCAGCAATAGGTTCACTAGAAGCATGCAAAGTCCTATCATTTTTCGTTTTCTTCCTTTCAGAAGGACTAGGTGCATCTATATCATTTCTCTGAGAATCTTGCTCAATTCTCTTAGGATGGCCCTCAGGATACAAAGGTTCCCGAGTCACTTTACCACCTCTAGTCATAACTCTAACAACACTATCAATTTTCTTACTTTTTAATTCATTGAGCAAATCATTTTGAGCTTTAAGTACTTGTTCTACTTGAGTGGTAACCATAGAAGCATGTTTACTAATGAGTTTAAGTTCACCTTTAACTCTAGACATATAATCACCCAAGTGTTCAATCATATGAGCATTTTGTTTCAATTGTCTACCAAAATAAGCATTGAAGTCTTCTTGCTTAACCATAAAGTTATCAAACTCATCCAAACATTGGCTAGCAAACTTAGTAGGAGGGATTTCAGCTTTATCATATCTATAGAGAGAATTTACCTTTACTACCCGTGTCGGGTTATCAAGACCATGTGTTTATTCAATAGGCGGTAAGTAAAGACCATGTATTTCTTCAATAGGAGGTAAATTCTTAACATCTTCAGCTTTAATACCCTTTTCTTTCATAGATTTCTTTGCCTCTTGCATATCTTCAGGACTGAGAAATAGAACACCTCTTTTCTTCGAAGTTGGTTTAGGAATAGGCTCGGGAGTTGGCTCAGGAAGTGTCCAATTATTTTCATTTGTCAATATATTATTCAATAGAATTTCAGCTTCATCCGGTGTTCTTTCCCTGAAAACAGAACCATCACAACTATCCAGGTAATCTCTGGAAGCATCAATTAGTCCATTATAAAAGATATCAAGTATTTCATTTTTCTTAAGAGGATGATCAGGCAAAGCATTAAGTAATTGAAGGAGCCTCCCCCAAGCTTGTGGGAGACTCTCTTCTTCAATTTGCACAAAATTATATATATCCCTTAAGGCAGCTTGTTTCTTATGAGCAGGGAAATATTTAGCAGAGAAGTAATAAATCATATCCTGGGGACTACGCACACAACGAGGATCAAGAGAATTAAACCATACCTTAGCATCACCCTTTAATGAGAACGGAAATATTTGAAGAATATAAAAGTAGCGAGTTCTCTCATCATTAGTGAACAGGGTGGCTATATCATTTAATTTAGTAAGATGTGCCACAACAGTTTCAGATTCATAGCCATAAAAAGGATCAGATTCAACCAAAGTAATTATATCAGGATCAATAGAGAATTCATAATCCTTATCAGTAACAAAGATAGGTGAAGTAGCATAAGCAAGATCATATTTCATTCTAGCATTCAGAGTTTTTTGTTTAAGCTTAGCTAATAATTTCTTAAGATCACTTCTATCATTGCAAGCAAGAAAGTCTCTTTTAGTTTCTTCATCCACAACATAGCCCTCAGGCACAATAGGAAGTTCATATTTATTAGGAGAACCTTCATAATCACTTTCATCAGTATTATGAGTTTCAATAATTTCATTCTCTCTAGCCCTAGCAAGTTGTTCGTCAAGAAATTCACCGAGTGGCACAGTACTATTAGGCATAGAAGTAGTTTCATCATAAGTATCATGCATAGCAGAAGTGGCATCATCAATAATATGCAACATATCAGAATCAATAGCAGAAGCAGGTTTAGGTGTGGCAAGCTTACTCAAAATAGAGGGTGAATCAAGTGCAGAGCTAGATGGCAGTTCCTTACCTCCCCTCGTAGTTGAGGGATAAATCTTGGTTTTTGGATCTGTCAAGTTCTTCATAATGATAAGCAGATATAAATCCCAAGTGACTATGATGCGGAGCATCCTATGGACATCACCATGTCAAGAGTCCGTTCGGCAAGTGACACATGCGACATCTACTTCACATACATAAAGGTGAATCATATCCTTTACGCGTGTTCACTTGACCCCTTCAAGGATGGTATACTACTTGACACTCCTCTCGTGTGCTTGCATAGGCATTGCCGGAACACCATGGACGAGGAGGAGGAGTGCGAGCACAAGTGTACAACTACACCATCCGTGAGATAAGCATGGAAGAGAAGGAAGAAGAGGACCCACCCAGTCTGGAACGAGTGGTACTACTGCCCACACAGGCGGTGCTACCGCTGAAGGCACACAAGCGGTACAACCGCTCGACTACCTCCCAACTTTCGGCCCAGCTTCTGTATTCGAGCGGTGCAAGGCTGGTACAGCCCCAGTTTTCCCCCCAGCTACGACAAGACCGATACAACTGGTCCTACCACCGGCACAACCACTCCCTACCTTCGCGTACACCCCCAGACCGGTACCTGAGCTCCTAGCAGTACAACCGCTCACATATCCGGTACAACCGCCCTGCCTATGCGCAGTGAGAGGGGTTTCACCCCATGTATCCCCCAACTTACCCCTTGGACTATATATACTTGTCTCCTAGCTCTGTACTAGGGTTAGCAAAGGATTAGCTCATATTTGTGTGAGAGCTTTGCTCATCCACTTGGTTACCTTCTCCTCGGAGATTTGAGCCTCCTCGTAGAAGATCCCCCAAGCAGATTCAAGACCTCCTTTTGGAGAAGAACATCAAGACCCCCTCTTGGGCGGCCCCCTTCAATACCTCCTCATGGAGATGAACCTTACCTTCTATCTTTCCCTTTGTTGTTCATGTACCTTGTGGATCTTGTGTGTTTGATTGTCTAGTGGATGTGTGATTGGACTTGTTCTTGAGTGTTTCCCCTTGTGATTTCTCTTCGTTCTTCCCCGTGTTCTTCGCGGGATCCACTCCTTTCGTGAAAGATCGGCCCCCAGGGTTCCTACCCTACATCATCTTGGTATCATGAGCCACGTTGATCATGATTTCGGAGCCTCCCCTCATTGTTTTCGAGCCTAATTTTGTTGTGTTCTTTCCCAATTTCGAAAATCCCCACCAAAAATAGCCCCAATTTTTTTGTGATTTGTTGGTATGACGAAGTTTTGTTGGATTTGATCCATGGATTTGCTTGGTTTCAAGTGGATCTAGCATATCCCCAAGTTTCTCTACTTTCCATCCACGAAATTCGTCGAATTTTGACCCCGAAATCACCCATTTCTGCCCCAAAATCCACCCCGATTCGGATCTGCGAATTTTTCCGGACACCAGCGGTACAACCGCCCCCAAGGCGGTACTACCGCTCCCCCATAACCTGATACTTCTGCCAGCTAATTCTGGAACTCCAGGATGCTCCAGGAGCGGTACAACCGCCCTAGCAAGCGGTACAACTGCCCCTCCCAGTTTTAGCCTCGGCTGATTGACAGTTTTGACCATAACTTTCACATCCAGAGTTCGATTTTTGCGTTCTTTAGCTCGTTGAGTAGCTATCGACATCCTCCATCCATCTACATAGGTTCCAACACCTTTTGACACCATCAAAGTTTTGGAACTTTGGCATCTTTGCCTAGGGCTTCCACCACATCGCTCGCAAAACCACCATAACCTTCCGCAACCTAACCAATTTTGTTCCCCATCGCATTTGTGGTTGTTTGAGTTGTGATTTGAGTTTCCTAAGGTGTTTAGGATACTTATGGACGATTGCTTCTTCATCAACCACCACCACTACCATAACTTCCGCATAGGCTTGCCCACCATACACTTCCGACACCCCAACTTAACCCAATTTTGTTTGTGTTGTGAGTTGTGTCTCCTAAGGTGTTTCGGCTACTTAGGGACCGTGCTTACAACTCCGACACCGTGTATACTCCACCACCTTACCCTCCATTTCCGCATTGCGTACTCCACAACCCATCATTGCATTTCCGCAATCCCTTTGAGCTTCCGCCACCACCACCGCATTCCCGCTACCACCATTTGACATTTGAGATTTTGAGTTTGCGGTTTTTTCGTTTCCTAAGGTGTTTCGGCTACTTAGGGACGAGTCTCCATCATCTTGGTATCTCCATCAAGATCACCGCCACTCATCATCACCGCGGACGGTAACCTACATACCATCTTGGTATCGTGGTACCCCTCCATTGTATATTCCCTTGCCATTGCATTGATAACCCCTAACCCATTTTGCATTACTTGCCTATCAAGACTAGCCATTTGAGTATTGCCGGCAATGTTACTTGTGCACATTAGTGATCTACACCATACATTGCATACATACCATATCATATTGGTATCATATCATCTCGTGTGCCTCAAGTTTGTTCCCGCATATACACAATTACAATCTTGGTTTGTGCATTTCGCAAAGTGGACATACAAAAAAAAGAATAAGCTTTTAAGCAAAAGAGAAAGAGCAAATAAGCTTGTAAGCAATAGCCATAGAATCATACCACATTGTCATATCCGATCATCTTGGATCATAACACCGGGAACCATACATACATAGCATACTTGGGATAGAAAGTCGATACATTTTGCATACCATAGGTTGTGCACAAGTGTCGTATCCGCCTATAGATCAATCGTGCTAGCGTCTCTCTTGAGTTGTGCAACATGAGAGTTTTTCATGGATTCCACATTGTGTGCTCATTCCTTGGTTGCACGACCCCATTATCTATCCGTGTGTGTGTTTCCGTGTACCATATATTGCTATTGGTCTACTTGTTTTACTTGCGAATTTGTGAATCTCTTTCAACATTATTGACTCTTGCTAACATTTTGCATTAAATTTTTGTGCCACTATTCTCACCGAGCTCCTCCATAAGCTTTAGTTTGTAGGTGTGAGTGAACACGTCCGATACCAATTCCACTATTCTTTCATCTCACATTGAGTGAAACGGGATACATCCTCAACTTTGGGAAAAGGTAACTTGGTATTGTTCATCTCATTTCCTACTCACCTCTACTCAAGTCTTGTGATGGATAGGCAAGGCATTTCATCTTCAGTCTACAACAATAACGACGAGTTCGATGCCACGAATAACTCTACCGACGCCAATATGCAAGCTCCAATGGATGAGATGAAAGCCCTCATCAAGTCCTACAAGCGATCTTCCTCATCTTCGAGAAGATGCTCAAGTACACATGCTTCCAAGCTACCATCTCCGGCAAGGTCACATCGGCATCGACACCATCACCACCACGAACGTGAAGGTCAAGAGCTCAACACCAACAACCGCTCAATGACTTCACCATCTCCCTTGGCATCTTCGCCAAGCGACTTCAAGGCATCTTATCCTATGGACATATGGCATCTTAGACCACAAGCACTTCAAGAGAAGCTCCCCAATCTCAAGTCCACGACTTCCATGAGCTACCATGACCTCGACATCGACCATGAGATTCCTTTCTATGGGACTCTAGAACCCGAGGAGTATCTCGAGTGGGAGCGTTTGATGGACGACTACCTCAAGCTACATCAAGTTCCTCCCGAAGATCAAGTGAAGTGCGCCACAAGAAACTTCCACGACTACACGTCGACATGGTGGCTTCACACACCTTCGAAGACCTACGACATGAGTTGGCCCAAGACGAAGAGAGCTATGCGGCGAGAGTTCGTGCCCCCAACCTACATGGAACAACTTCAACGCCAATTGGAGAACACCATCCAAGGATCCAAGTCCATCGACAAGTACTTCAAGGAGATGAAGAAAGCCTTACGACGAGCCGGCGTGGACGACCCCATTTCGATGAAGTTCCACTTAATGATGGGATTACACAACGACATCTCCAAGACAATCTTCCTTGAGAACTACAAGTCCCTCGACGACAACTACATTGGTGCTCTCAAGGCGGAACAAGAACTCATGAAGGCCAAAGTTTCTCCACCCCAAGCTCACTTCGTGACGACCAAGCTCCATGAGAACGAGCATGAGGCTAGTACTACCAAGATGTCCAAGCCCGACGAGCTCCAAGATGATGCTCCCAAGTTCGACTTCACCGCCATCCCTCTTTGTGGCATTGATGTTGCCGAGTCCTCCATGACTCTTTTTCAAGACGGTGCAGCGACGAGTTCAACTACGGAGACCTTCAACGACCAAGCTTTGGAGGCGAGCGACACGGTGGCGAGCAAGGATGATGCTTCCATCTTAGGAGGTGAGAGTAATCATGTGCCATCTTCGGCCTCCATCCATGGCGACAGTGATGAGATGGTTGAGTATTTCACCTCGACCATGGTGACGTATGATGACTTGAGTGACTTTCGCCACCATATTGAGAGTGAGAGTGACTTCACCACT
Source organism: Triticum urartu (assembly GCF_003073215.2). Taxonomy (NCBI): domain Eukaryota; kingdom Viridiplantae; phylum Streptophyta; class Magnoliopsida; order Poales; family Poaceae; genus Triticum; species Triticum urartu. The sequence continues at coordinate 69,898,780 of NC_053024.1, read as the reverse complement.
AGCCCCATATATGATGTGTTTCCACAATTCCCATGTGAGGAGAGCCACAACCCCCACCACTTGAGTGAGATGAGTGACCCCGCCATATGTGAGTTTGAGTGCACCTATTATGAGGGAGTGAGTGAACCACCACATAGAGAGAGTGAGGTAGTTGATAGGGCAAGTGAGGCCACTATGATTTCTAACGACTTGACCTCTACCTCTATTGTGTCTTCTCATTTGGTGCTAGGTCCCATATATGATGACGCGCCGATTCACGACGACTACGTCCTACCTTTGGACAAGACGATGGCCATGGTGGAATATGATGCACCCCCACATGGTTCCATCAAGTTGATGATGATGACCACCATTTGGTCTTTACCACCTCACCTACACCACTTGAGTGGAATGACAAAGGTAACATAGGTGAAGGTGATGCTCTAGTCCCACTAGTGGACATTCTTGACATTGATTGCTTGCATGATGTTGATCAACCTACTACCATGCTTCATGCTAGTGTGACTTCCCCATGCGATGATTTACCCATTTATGATGAGTTTGACGATTGCCATGTGGAGTCTATTAGTTGTGATGCCATGTTGCGTAGGATCACCTGTGATAATTCTCTTGGTCACATCATGTTTGCCAATCCGCTTGACTTGTCATATGCTATGCATGAGATCAATCATATGTCATATTTGCAATCTCTTCATAGTGACTATGCACACGCTATTAAAATAAACCCAATTTGCACATATGGCATAGATGACAAGCCCATGGTTATTGTCATTTGTTTTTCTTGTGATGATATTGATATGCTCCCTTTGCATCATTTCTCTCATATGCCATGCCATGACGACCTAGCTTCGGATATGCATTGTTTTGGATGTTGTCCATTTTCTCCATATGATGTTTCCCATATTGCTCATGATGAGACCCCCATAGTTTCCTCATACATTTTAGGAGATTTTGATTCATCCCATTCATTGCATGATCCCAATACTTGTGCGCACCATATGCTTCCCATGAATAAACATGCTATTGATGTGCCATATACTTGTATGCTAAATTTGCATCCCCATCGTGTCATACACAATAACTATTCTTTCATGATGGATGACATGTTCTTATATCATGCATCAAATTTCTTTGACCGATGCTTATCTTGTGCTAACTCACACGTGCACATACACATCATGATGGATGATGTGTACATTTACCACGTGCACAATTTCTTTGGTTTGTGTCTTTTTTGTGCAGGTACCCATGAATACTTGTCAACCTCGCAATCCCACGAGTTGACAAAACGAGCCCTAGAGAGCAATGATGACTTGGGATCCCATGGATTGTCTTTCCCACCGCTCTCTTCGTGCAAATACTTCACGCATTTCTTCTACATGGCCCTCACTTGGCTATGGGTTATTGTCCATTATATATCATTCTATGCCCATCTTTCCATGTTCACTTTGCATGATATGCTTATTCATATGCCTTTGCCATGCATTTGTGACCCATGCTTCTCATTACACATGATGATTGATTCTCATACTTGTATGTGTATTTGCAAGCTTGGTGGAGATATCACTTGTTATTGCCATGTTTGCTTTGTGCCCCATGCCTATGATGATACTATGATCTTGCTTTGTGTTCGTGCTTCCGATATGTCATGTGCATTGTCTATGCCTATTATTTGCTCACATGACATGATTGCCATTATTTCCTCTAGTATGTTGCATCTTCGCACTACTAGCTTGCACGACTTGATTACTATGCTTGCTTATGTTGCATCACCAATGATTCATACTTTCTCACTTCATGCGGTTGATGACAACCATCTACATGCTTTGCACATGATTGTTATTGCTTGCCGTCATATATCTCCATATGTTGCCTCTCTCACGCTAGATGATTTTCCATGTATTGAGTGCACCAATGATCTTAGTCTTGCTAATGAGATTGCCCCCACAACATTCTCACATATATTTGGAGATTTTGACATATTTCTTGTGAAGCATGCTTGTCTTACCCCTTTGCACCATATACCTAGTTCCATGAATATTGCCATTGTTGCATCATATTATTCATGCACTTGTGCTTCTAATGGTTATGTGCAAGAGAAGAGAACCATCATGATGGATGATGTGTTTATCTATCGTGCGCATACGTTCTTTGCTTTGTTTTGTGCATGTGTAGGATACTTGGACCTTGTGTCGACTTCCGCTTCACATGAGTTGACCATTCGAGCTCTTGAGAGCGAGCCTCATACATTCGACCACGACTCGCTTCTCCAACACCTTTCCTACCACTTCGGCATTGTGAAGAATGCACAAGGACACGCCTTCAAGGTGACATATTTCTTGAGCATGGCTATTGCGGATCATACTACTTGTGTTGCTTGCACCATGAGACTTATTGTTCATCATGATATATATGCTTTGTGTGTTGCGTCCAATTCTTGGACTACTTGCTCCTCTCTTTTGTTTGGTTGCAACAATGTCATCACTTCACATATGCCATGTCCCATCGATTGCTACATGCTTGCCTTGATTGCCTCACACATGATGAACACTTGCTCTTTCTATTGTGTTGAGTGCCACACTATATTCACTACACCCCATGCACATTATGCTTGGATTGTCTTGCACTTGACCCATGTGTTTAGACACTTCATTTTATTTGGTGTTGTGAATGCTTCCTATGCCTACCATAGACCTTTAATTGAGCAATTTGTGAATGCTTGCTATGAACTTGAGGTAGATGCTTCTTCTCTTGTCACACATATTTGCATTACTACCTCACGTTCACATGCTTGTCCCCATGATTTCTTTGCTTGTGCTCGATTGATATGCTTACATACCATGTCACAATCCTTTGTCAAACCATATTCTTTGCATGACGACGACACTTGTTGGGTGAATCACCGCTTGAATGCTTAGTTTTGCACTAACGCTAACCACATTTGTTTTTCCAAGTGTTTGTTATCTTTGATCCTTTTAAAGGAATCCCAAGATGGTGCGACATTGGAGAGTGCCCATTTCGAGCTTCAAGATGACGAGAACTTGGTGATCGACCATTCCTACACGGCGACGCCATCTCTTTCCCATGGTGATTTGGATTTCAATCCGAGGTCAGATCTTTCCCAAGGGGGAGGGGATGATGCGGAGCATCCTATGGACATCACCATGTCAAGAGTCCGTTCGGCAAGTGACACATGCGACATCTACTTCACATACATATAGGTGAATCATCTCCTTTACGCGTGTTCACTTGACCCCTTCGAGGATGGTATACTACTTGACACTCCTCTCGTGTGCTTGCATAGGCATTGTCGGAACACCATGGATGAGGAGGAGGAGTGCAAGCACAAGTGTACAACTACACCATCCGCGAGAGAAGCATGGAAGAGAAGGAAGAAGAGGACCCACCCAGTCTGGAACGAGCGGTACTACCGCCCACACCAGGCGGTACTACCGATGAAGGCACACAGGCGGTACAACCGCTCGACTACTGCCCAACTTCCGGCCCATCTCCTGTATTCGAGCGGTGCAAGGCCAGTACAGCCCCGGTTTTCCCCCAGCTGCGACAAGACCGGTACAACCGGTCCTACCACTGGTACAACCACTCCCTACCTTCGCGTACACCCCCAGACCGGTACCTGAGCTCCTAGCGGTACAACCGCTCACATATCCGGTACAACTGCCCTGCCTATGCGCAGTGAGAGGGGTTTCACCCCATGCATCCCCCAACTTACCCCTTGGACTATATATACTTGTGTCCTAGCTTTGTACTAGGGTTAGCAAAGGATTAGCTCATATTTGTGTGAGAGCTTTGCTCATCCACTTGGTTACCTTCTCCTCGGAGATTCGAGCCTCATCAGAGAAGATCCCCCAAGCGGATTCAAGACCTCCTTTTGGAAAAGAACATCAAGACCCCCTCTTGGGCGGCCCCCTTCAAGACCTCCTCATGGAGATGAACCTTACCTTGTATCTTTCCCTTTGTTGTTCATGTACCTTGTGGATCTTGTGTGTTTGATTGTCTAGTGGATGTGTGATTGGACTTGTTCTTGAGTGTTTCCCCTTGTGATTTCTCTTCGTTCTTCCCCGTGTTCTTTGCGGGATCCGCTCCTTTCGTGAAAGAGCAGCCCCTAGGGTTCCTACCCTACATCAGACTCAAAGAATACAGATATGCTCCCCGGCAACGGTGCTAGAAAATAGTCTTGGTAACCCACAAGTATAGGGGATCGCAACAGTTTTCAAGGGTAGACACTACAAAAAAAGACACATCTGTGACATTTTGGGCCGAACAAATTTTTTTCTGTCATACATATGACACTTCTATGATGATAATTGTGACAAAACCCGGTATTATCATAGATGTGGTGGGCTCCTACTTCTATGACAAAAAAGCATGACAGAAAATGGGCTTTTCGTCCTGGGCGGGCCGGAGACGCAGCTGCATGACATTCTTTGGGCCGTCCATGACGGGAAAAACTATGGTAGAAGCCAGGGCGAGGAAAATTTCGGGGAGTTCCCGGTTACGGTGGGAGGTCGGGGGCCGAGCGATGCGCGTTTCTCTCGTACACGTACGCGCGTGTGTGCGAGGCGTTGGCTCTAACTGAATCGGAGCGCGGCGTTGGGCTCTAACTGAACCCGAGCGATTGCACTGCAGGCTATGCGTTACTGAACCCGAGCGATCGATCGATGGCTGTTAACTGAACCCCATCGAGCGATTCCTTCCCTACTGCTGCTAACTGAAGCCGATCGATTAGATGAACAGTGAGTGTTGCGGGGGGGGGGGGGGGGGGGGGGGGGGTTGGATGAACAGTGAGCGGTGGCATTGCCTCTGGATGAACAGGACCCCGTGGTGTGGAGGGCTGGATGAATAGTAGACGGTGGAGGGGTGCCCGTGGAGGGGTGGTTGAATAGGACCCCATGGTGTGGAGAGCTGGATGAACAGTAGACGGTGGAGGGGTGGTTGAATAGTAGCTGGTGGAGTAGCGCGCGGTGGAGGCTGGATGAACAGGAGCCCGTGGAGGCTGGAGGAGGTCGACTGTAGCCCGTGGAGGCTGGAGGAGGTAGACGGTGGAGATGAACAGTATCTCGTGGAGTCCCGTTTTGCAGTACGCCACACCCCTCCCGATGAACAGGACCCTCGTTTCGACCGTAGGAGGTCCGTTTCCTCCGTTTTGCGGTACGCCACACCCCTCCCGATCAACAGGACCCCCATTTTGACCGTAGGAGGTCTGTTTCCTTCGTTCTGTGGTACGCCAGGCCTCGTTTCCATCGCCTGTTCCGTCCAAGCCCTCCCGATGAACACGACCACACATTCCGTTCCGACCCAGCCGGTTGGCTCCCACGCGTTCCGTTGCCTCCCGATGAACACGAGGCATTCCGCTGCCTCCCGATGAACACGACACATTCTGTTGCCTCCCCATGAACATGATGCATTCCGTTGCCTCCCCATGAACACGACGACGACGCTATTTCTCCATTCCGACCCAGCCATGTACACGAGCCCTCGCCGTACGTATGCGCGAGTAGGCGTTCGAGACCCCGCCCGTATGTACACATACGTGGCCGTATTTTCTTTCTTGCACCCTGTCCGCTGTACGTACATGTACATGCTACGTGCGCTCCTCTACTACGACACGTGCGCGCCTCTACATCCACCAGTATATATGTACGTACACGTTCGCGGCCAGAATGACAACGCTACGTACGCTTCGACCAGGTGGGTCTCGACTGTCAGGCACTTCCTTGCATGCGAAGATGTAGCTGGTGGGTCCCAGCAGTCAGGGGTCGAATCGTTTTTTTGCCCGGACGCACTTCCTTGCATGCGAAGATGTAGTTGGTGGGTCCCAGCAGTCAGGGGGCGAATCGTTTTTTTGCCCGGACGCACTTCCTTGCATGCGAAGATGTACTGGTAGGTCCCAGCAGTCAGGGAGAAACATTTTTTTCGCGAAATACAATGGCCCGTCTGGTGGGTCCCAGCTGTCAGGTGGAGGAATCATTATTTTCCGCGTAATAAGGAGGCACTTCCTTGCTGAGGCCGTGGACCCAGCTGTCAGCCTCTCCACGTACAGTCCACGTCCGATGGAAGTCGTTCCTTGACCACGTTGACCACGCCGCGCCGAGAGCACCAGGGTGGTGGACGACGGCGAGGCCTAGGAAGGGGACGACGCGGAGCCGGGGAAGACGCGGTAGTGGAAGCCCGCACGGAGAGGAGTACGAGGGTTCACTGGTTCGGCTGCGGTGTGAGGCTGCCGTCGCCGCAGGGCCTGGCTAGCGGTGGGAATAGTAGGGGGTGGTGAGGCCTCCGCGGCAGCACATCTGGCCACGGGAGGCAGGAGCATGCGGCACGACCGGCGCTGCTTTGGGCGGCTGGAGCAAGAAGACCAGAGGTTGAAGAAGCACTACGGCCGTTGGATGGACATCGTATGGTCACTGGAGCTAGAATCGTTTATATTGACTATGTTGACAAAGCCCTCCATCCCCGTCAACTTAGTAGGTCCACAAGTCAGCCTCCCACCAAGGTGGGTCCCAGCTAGTAGGGGGTATTCATTTTTTTGTGCGTAATAAGGAGGCACTTCCGGTGGGTCCGAGCTGACAGCAGGGGGAACGTTTTTTTCACGAAATACGGTGGCCCGTCGGGTGGGTCCCAGTAGTCAGGGGCAAACGTTTTTTTCACGAACTACTGGTGGGCGTCCGGTGGGTCCCTGCTGTCAGGTGGAGGAATAATTATTTTCCGCGTAATAAGGAGGCACTTCCTTGCGGCTGCCATGGACCCAGCTGTCAGCCTCTCCACGTACAGTATTCTTCTGATGGAATTTGGTCGTTGACCACATTGACCACGCCACGCCGAGAGCACCACGGCGGTGGACGACGGCGAGGCCTAGGAAGGGGACGATGCGGAGCCGGGGAAGACACGGCAGTGGATGCCCACGCGGAGAGGAGTACGAGGGTTCACTGGTTCGGCTGCGCTGCCGTCGCCGTAGAATAACAGGGGGTGTGGGTGAGTGGAGTGGAGGGATGGCCTGGCCAGCGGTGGGAGTAGTATGGGGGCGGTGAGGCCTCCACGGCAGCACAGCCGGCCACGGGAGGCAGGAGCAGGCGGCACAACCGGCGCTGCTTTGGGCGGCTGGAGCAAGAAGACCAGAGGTTGAAGAAGCACTACGGCCGTTGGATGGACATCGTACGGTCAGTCGAGCTAGAATCGTGCATATTGACTAAGTTGACAAAGCCCTTCGTCCCCATCAACTTAGTAGGCCCACTATACTGGGTCCCAGCTAGCAGGGGGAGTATTCATTTTTTTGTGCGTAATAAGGAGGCACTTCCTTGCGTGCGAAGATATAGCTGGTGGGTCCGAGCTGTCAGCGGCGGTAATGTTTTTTTCGCGAAATACAGAGGCCCTTTTGGTGGGTCCCAGATGTCAGGTGGAGGAATCATTATTTTGCGCGTAATAAGGAGGCATTTCCTTGCGTGCGGCCGTGGACCTAGCTGTCAGCCTCTCCACGTACAGTCCACTTCAGATGCATGTCGGTCGTTGACCACGTTGACCACGCTACGCCGAGAGCACCAGGGCGTTGGACGACGGCGAGGCCTAGGAAGGGAACGACATGGAGGCAGGGAAGACTCGGCAGTTGTTTTTGTTTCCCATGTGGAGGGGAGTACGACTGTACGAGGGTTTACTGGTTCGTCTGCCGTCGCCGGAGAATAACAGCAGGTGTGGGTGAGTAGAGGGATGGCTAGGCCAGCGATGGGAGTACGGTGGGACGGTGAGGCCTGCGCGGCAGCACAGCCGGCCGCGGGGAGGAGGGAGCAGGCAGTCCCGCCGGCGCTTGTTTGAGTGGCTGGAGCAGGAAGAGCAGAGATTGAAGAAGCACGACGGCCGTTGGATGGACATCCAACAGTATACAGGCCATCTGTGGAAAGCCTCAAATCTGTGGAAAATAGCATACAACCCATCTGCCATTATTTCAAATTATTTACAGCCCATTTGCTAATTCTTACAGGTTTTTTTGGAGCCCATATTCTTTTTGTTAGCATTACAACCCATATTGTGGCCACGGTTAAAAAATTATATGAAATTTTGCATATGTTGGTGCGGTCTGAACTATTTTTAATCCTGAAATTTCGAGTCACATTCAGACTGATTTTAAAAATAAATGTATATCAATATAAAATCCAATAAATTGTCCACACATAAAAATCAATGCAATTTAAAATCTCAAAATGAAAAAAAGATATTTGAAACTAATTGCCGGTTTGATGTGTTTTAAAAATGTACAACCCATTTCTCATTACTGATAGGCCATTTTCTCAGCCAGCCGAATGAAGCTCTCCTTGTCTTGAAAGATTTGCAGCCCAACAGGCCTAATAAAGCGACTTACTTGACAAATCACAAAAAAACTGGCTAGCCATTTTCAGAAAGAAAAAAAACTACTGGGCTGGTCTATGGTAAACATAAAAGAAAAGGCTGTCTAGACAGGCCAGAGTGTCCCGCACAGCCCAGTTGACACCCTGCTTCCATCTCAAAAACAAATTAGATAAATGCCACTCCAATTATGGCGATTCATAAAAATGCCACTGCAATTTCAAAACTTTGAAAAATGCCACTGCAATTTTTGCAAACTTTGAAAAACGCCACTGCAGTTTGCAAAATTTGAAAAACGCCACTCCAGACTTCGAAAAATGCCACTAGAAATGGCATGAAATGGCATTTTTCAAAGTTTGGAAATTGCAGTGGCATTTCTCGGATACACCAGATTTGGAGTGGCATTTATCAAATTAACCCAAAAAAAAATAACTTGGCGAGCTGCTAGGTCCCTGGTGTCAGCCGCTCGTTGTGCAATTCTCTCGTTTATTGACTACGTTGACAATGGCATGGGACCCAGATGTCAGAAATCCACTAGGAGGAGCCATTTTTTATTGGCTTGAAATAAGGAGGCACTTGCTTGCGTACTGCCATGACCTTGGCGGGTCCCTGCTGTCATCCTCTCCACGTACAATCATCTCCTGATTGTGTACGTGTCAACTTGCTAGGCCCACAAGTCAGCCTCTAAACCCGTGGAGGACAAATACAACCCATTTCAAAAAATAACAGCCCATTCCATACGTTCAAACGGAAAGTTCAACATTCAGAGCAAAGTAACAGGTCTGATCCACATATAGAGTACTGAACTTCCACGTTGACAACCATCATAGCCAAGTTAACTATCTACTCCCACTAATACTCTAGTAGCGTACAAGTACTAACTTACTCTTAGCTAACTAGACGATGCCAGCCGCCATCTATGGTACACGCTAAACACCGGCACTGGCGTCGTGCGCCTCGCCTCGGACTTGCAAGAGGTGCGATAGGGCGCGTTGCTCACGCGCGTTGGCCCTTTCCATGCCGGCATGGTCCACCGAAGCTTCGGCTTCCAAGTGGGAAACCCACTTGACGAGCTGGTAGTAAAAATCGGTGTCGCGAACGCGTGCGTGCCCGACAGCATCTAGGGCTATTTGCCGGGCGCCAGCCTCCACGTAGTCGGCCCAGTTGCGGGTGCTCTGCTCGTGACTCAGAGCGTCGGTGCGCTGCTGCTCCATGTCCCGCTGGCGGCGCAAATCAGCGATACGCTGCTCCTCCGCCAGGCGGTCGCGCTCCAACAACTCCTGCTCCTCCGCCATGCGGTCGCGCTCCAACAACTCCTCGATCTCCACATTGCCATCTAAAGACAGATAGAATGCCGCCTCCCTCCGTCTGCCTTCCGGTGAAAACCCGAACACTAGTTCCGGTGGTGACCGCCTCCGGCGTTGCCTACCGCGGACGGGCGGGGGCATGGCGGACGTGGAGAGCGACGTCGGGCCGGTGGGGGCTTATGAGGATATGGAAAGTTCGGTCACGGTGGCACCGGAGATGGCTGGGAAACAATACTTATAGGCGAAAGGTAGCGCGATGGTCATCGGAATTCAATGCATAATGGCTTAGCATGCCAGCTTGCCATGGAAAACTAGAGAAACTGAAATTATGACTGTGCCGTCCCGTCCCGTCTGGGTCGCACGCCGGCATGGCGGTCAAACGAGTGCACTCGAATCATCTCCCTCCTTGTCAATAATGATTCCACGGATTTAAAAAGCCCGCAACAATTAAAGCGTATCTTTTTCGCATCAGTTAGCTGCCTTAATTACGGCCGGCTGCATGCAGGCACTCAGAATCGCTCACAGGCAGTACGCGAAGCAGCATGCAACGAGTCGCAGCCGAGGGCACGCATGCAGCCACTTAAATCGCTGGAATTAATTTGGCTTAAACTTCTGCATGCCGTTAATTATTGCCATGCCTTAGTCTTGCTGCTTTGCTCACGGGACTAATAAACCCGGACGGAGGGAGTACCTTGGTTGGTGAGAGGTTTGAATTAAGCCCTGCAAATCGGAAAGGAGGTACTAGTACGTGCGTGATCCGCTATTTATTCGTGTAGGATCGAGTAGGTCGTTTCTTGAATTGAGCCCTGCAAACCGGAAAGGAGGTAGTACGTGCGTGATCTGCTATTTATCCGTGTAGGACCGATAGTGTAGCTTGTCAGTTTCTTCAAAGGTAGGCATTTTTATCCGTGTAGGATCTATAGTGTAGCTTGTCAGTTTCTTTAGAGGTAGTTATTTTTATTCAAAAAACTGCCACTTCGCATCTTGCGTCGCAAATTAAACTGCCAGGAGCGCATTTGTAGGCTAGCTAGTGATCAATCAATAACTTGTAAACACCGAGCGAACAGAAATAAGTAATTGTTAATGCATCTCAATGATTCACAGATCATATAAAAATATGTAGCTCCAAAAGAAAAGATCAGCCACTTCGGATCTTGCGTCGCAACTAAAACTAACTAGTACGATTCCCATACATAAGACCAACATGTTAATGCATCTCAATGATTCACAGATCATATACAAATATGTAACTCCAAAAGCAAAGATCTAGAAAAAACATCTGTTCTTCCTACTAACATGGATGCTTCTCTTGGCCAACATTCAGTACAGACTGAAAGACAAATTTGTTTGTGAAGTCTACAATTCCTCTTGCAAACGTAAGTGGTTTCACCAACAGCTAGAACCATGAGAATGAACCACACATGATGGAGGAACATCCACTGCAATATGATTTGGTCTTCTCTCGATCACAGCGCGAGACTATTTTCGGAATACAAACTTTAACTTAGGCAAAATGATGCCCATTGTATAATCAGACCAAAGAAATGAAGCACCTAGTGTTGGCCAATAAATAGTACAGAACTACTTTTCTGCAGTCCATGAAGTGACTATCCAATCTTTCTGTGTCTATTTTCAAATGGCACTGTATGCAGTGACTATACTATTCTCTTGTGCAGTTCAACCAAAATTGCGGAGACTTTGTTTGTTTGCCAAATAGCAACGGGCAGACATCTCTGTTTGCACAAATATCAAGCAGCTAGTAAACATATACCACACCTTGTATTTTCGGTTTAAACATGTCTCTTCCGCTTAGCATCTGTCATGTTCTGCACTGGACAATCTGGTACAGTTATGTTTTGCCCTGGACAATTTCATACTAAATTGATTTGCTGGTTCAGAGCTGAAATATAGCGCCTATTCTTCATCGGACCAAGGATATCCATGTTCGCGGTGATGGAAGAGGTGAAATTGATACAACCGAAATTGAGCATCCAATCATTGAATCCTGTCCTGCACCTCCAATGTAGGTCCACCCTGCCAATAAATTCATATGCAAACCACTAGTATTACTATCTAATGACAGTACAAAAAGAGTAGCAAGATAGTAGCAAACCATGTACCTTCGTAATGAACAGCTCATAGTGCCACCAATTGGATATAAAGGCTTGGAAAAAACATGCTCCTAATGTTGAACCAGTTGGACTTTTTGTGCAGTTCCACTAAAATCGAGCATCCCTGTTTGCATAGATATTGAAAGTGTGATTACTCTAAAAGTGGCACTAGTTGAAGCATAGACTCACAAATATAAGCATTCCAATTTCTTAATGGGAAAAGGTAGCAAGACTGTTTCTAACCACCTGTTTAAAGGAATAAATAAAGCAATAGCGGCTGATGTCAGGAAGGCATACATAGTTTTTTCTGAAAAACTGAGCCATTCCTGACCTTTCCTCTTCTTTTAAGCAAATCTTGTGCAGTTCTACTAAAATAAAATGCCATCACCGCCTTGACAATTTAGTGACACTGTACAAAAGGAAATGACTTAACATTACATCATGATGTCAGGTATGTAGTCGACATGCATTAGAGACAAACATATAGACCTCCTCCGATAACATAATGAACATTAATTTTAACAAAGGTGTGACTAGCTTTACCGGGATAATTTGAGTGAACTCTACACCCTTTGTTCCTTAATATAAGACGTTTTCGCGGTTCAATTTAAAGTACCCAAATGTCTAGTATTTAGAAAACATGTAGTAGTTTTCTTGAGCACATATCTGGGAAAGCTTGCCACACTTTATTTATGTCCATAAGCTAATGCAACACCATTTGAATACTACAAATATACACTAATCCAGTGGCTAGTGCAACAATAGAGTAGTTAGTTTATTACAGGGTACAGTACAATGGTTTTACTGGACAGATTTCAATAAACTCTAGCACTGGAAAGTTTCTATAAGAATTAACAATACAAAATGTAAAGGTAACAAGTTTCAACATTGGTATACTAGATGTGCATGAGCATTAAACCAAATACAAAAGTCTGAAGGTAACTAGCATTATTAACTAATGACAGTATAAAAAATTGCAAACCATGTACCTCCAAGGTAAATATTATTTCGAACTCGGGGGGACCTTAAAAATTGCTATCCCAATCTTGATAATCGATCAAACATAAAAACTTGATCGAACGAATCAAGAGAACAGCCAGAGGAGAAGGTGCCCACTCTTGACCTTTCCTCTTGTCTTCATAATTGTCTGTGCAGTTTAACCAAAATAAAATGACATCAGCGCCTTGGCATTTTGGTGACACTGTACAAAAAAAATTAACTTATCTCATGAAAGTGAGGTATGTAATCTATAAGCATTAATAGTGCAAAAATCTGAAGGTAGTAACAAGTTTCATCATTGGTATACTGGCTGTGCAACAGCATTAGAATGCCTTAGCTGAAAAATCTTTAATACATCCAAAATCAACAGCTAACCCTGAAATAATCCAGTGACATTAAATGGCATTGCTTAAATTTATCGGTGGCATTAGACTGAGAGCGGCATTAGTTAAATGTGGCATCACTTTAGCAGTAGCATTGCTTGACTTGACTGCTGGCGTTATACTAACAGCAAAAAGTGGCAATAAGAGCATGGGAGGCCCATTCGGACAGTGGGCGCACCAATACGATGTACCTCCACGGACGCAGAGTGGTGAGGAAGGTATGGTTGCCCAGAGCAACAAATATCCAGGCAGCATATGTGGATTACGTCCCATTTTTGTTCTCTTTAGCCAGCTTTTTCCTATGCGAGGACAACAAACCGACCGACCTGGTCATTCTCTATTGCGTTGTCATGCCTTTCTACCCTTCTTCAACCAAGAGACACGAGACTCGTTCCTTAGCTACTGATTTTCCCCTTTTCAACCTAGATGCAGGTTCGATGCCTACTCTCTTGGACAGTACAGTCTCCCTTCCTTTCCTTATTCAACCCAGACATGGATTAGTCTGCATGAAGTAGGGTTTCCTTTAATAGTGCAAATTATGGTTTTCGTCTGCGTGGCCAGCAGAGCAGAGGATAGCAAATTGGGAAGACGGTGGAGTGGAAAAAGATCCACAAGCAACGACGTGGCAGATGGGGCAATAGAATAAGGTTATGGTTCGAAAAGAGGTAGCATACCCGAGGGTCGGTGGGAAGTGGCTTCGCTTGTGGTCGTCGTCCTCCGCACACACTAAGGTAGCGAGCTTGGGGACGGAGGCCATCCCGCGCGGGCGCTAGGTCTGAGAGGACAGCCTTGTCGTCAGTGCGTGACCTCGCTCGCCGACGATGAGTGCGTCAACGCTGCACGTCCTTTTCTTCCCCGGCGAATCTGTGACCACCAGTGAGGAGGGAGAGAGGGGCCGTCTTTTTAGATCTGGAGAGAGGGTGGTAGTGCGAGAAGCAAGTGGGCAGCCCTTAGCAAGAAAGCGCTGAAGCTCCAGCCTATATATCTTTTTTATACTACTAGTACTGGAGGTGGAGTAGTGGTAGAGTAGTTTATATTTTTTCTACGTACAGTACCAGTTAGTCATGCTTCAAAACTGATCGGCACACCATTAAAAAAATAAAGGTCGATAACTAATGCGGCACCTCGGGCCAACGCGGCCAGATCGCATTTTGCACGAGAAATTACACACCATATTTCGTTCACATGTGGTCCCGTTCCAACATATCAGTGAGACGATGGCGAGTAGTAGGAGTATTTCCGAACGGATGTGTAGGCCGGGGCGCCTCTTCGTGAAACGTTGCAAACTCGCAATCGTCCACCGACTCTTCGCCTTTCCCTCTCGATTTGGAACTGCTGTCGCACGCTCTTCCTCTGCCTCCTCCATTTTCCTTCAGCCCTTCACCCTTTCTTCTGCCATTGTTCGATCGTCTTCTCCATGGAGGGAACATGCCGGAAATGACCTCGTTATTCTTGCCCCGATCTGAAAGATGACATGGTGGAGGAACTCATTGATCGGTGCGACGTCATCACCTCGGCTACCATGGCAGGTTCGTTCAAGCCCATTCTCGACTCAACTAATAACATCATTACAAGGAACCCAAGAGTCAAGCGGTTTGATCTCCCCTATCTTCTTCGCCGTGACCCTGATGACTGGCGCCGGCATGACGGAGGCCTCGCCCTGTGCAAGTTGATGCCGCTTGATAATGATACGTATGATGTTAAGATGCCATCGCTTGAGGGCAAGGCTTGGGCGGGCGCAAATGGAGATTGGGTTGTTTACATTGGGTCCAATTGCGAGTGGGAACTTGTGAATGTGTACACTCGTGACTGGGTTCCACTTCCAAAAATCTCAGCAGACTGCCCAGAGGTTGAGCGCACCGATATTGTACGCACGTTCAAATACGATCATGGTGACTGTCTTCTACGGAAGATAGCAATTTGTCGAGTTCCCAACCGCTCTTGGAATTACAACAACTATCAAGTTGTTGCTATCTTCGACAAGCTTGTTGCCGTCCTTGGTGGTTTGACTCGATGGATATTGCTCAAAAATTAGTTTCTGTACACGGATGAGTACTGTGATGCAATTCAATATGAGGGCCTTGTGTTTGCTGCCACCACTTGTGGCACCATTTTTGCATGGGATCCTCGTAGTTTCGGTACGTTTGTCTTCCACCATAATTATAATTGTTTCATCCACATGCATGCGGGTTAGCAAGTTTCCCTTTACTAATTAACCTTCTTCTTGTGTTTCCAAGGTCCTGTGAACATCCCACCACCTATACTTGAAAAAATTTATAACCAATGGGGAGATGACGATGGTGATGATCACGAGCATGAGGACGAGCAGCGCCCATATACTCTGTGGCGCCTGGCAACTAATTCCGATGGATCACCTCTTCTTGTGTGTATACAGCCCACTGATGATGTTATTGCTAAGGAAGCAGGTGTAGTCTCCCATGGTCGCACTCTCCGGACCTATTCCAACACCCGTTGCATGGTATTCGGGATGGATACTAGTGTGCTAGCGCCAACTCCTTCTCCCTGGTACAAAATTGATAGTCTCTTCCTTGACAAAACTATCCGATGATGGTGAAAGGCGATCCAACTGCTGTTGACACAATGTTACTAGTACCATTTATGAGAAGCAACTGTGTCTATACCTCAGACATTTGGATGGTTCCCTACCCTGGTATTGATATAGTAGGCCGCTTTAGCCTGGATGATCAGTCCTGCATTGGTTTCCAGATCGACAATCGATGGCCCATCCCAGAGAATCACTTGTGGTTCAAAGCAAGCGTTTCCAATGCCGAGGAATGGTTGAGTTAAAGTTCATTTCATTGCTTGTTATCTGTTGTGTGGTGAAAACTTTAGTATTTATAATGTATCCTCATTGTCGACGTGGGTTGATGACCTGTTGTATGTAATAAAATGATATGCCTGTGATAAACTTACTAAATTTATGAATGGCTTTCGAGTCGCTTCTCTGAGTGAGTGGTGCGACGAGGCAAAACAATATTTTCCGAATACATAATTGTACGTGCATTGCAACAGGTTATCGGATGAGGCCAATTAACAATAGTAGTACACTATTTGTACTAGCTTCACATGCTTCGTGCGTCGGGCGGGTGTTTTTACCGTAGCCATATGTTAATGTGTTCGCTGTACGTAACCAGCACCTCGAATCCTTGATACTAGTACTATATAGTAGGAGTAAGTAGTAGGAGTAGTAGGGTGGCATGGGCCAGAAGAAGCATTCACGTCCAGGAGTAGGGCACACGCCACCACCACAACATCCATCTGACACCATATTATTTCTTGGAGCCCGTGCTAGAGCAATCTCTTCAACCTCGTCGTTTCTCTAACTTCAGCCATCACGCAGCGGGCAAGGTGGGGGTTTGCCGATAGTCAGTTTCCTTAACTACGGTCCCAGTTGTAAGGCCAACTCCAACGCACGACCCCAAACGGACCTCCATTTTGCACGAACTCCAACGATAATTTTGACTAGAAAAGCAAGACCAAAGAAAACAAGAACCACAAGAATACATCTTACTACTCCCGTAAGTTGGATTAGTGCCTTCTCGATGCATTCATTGTTGATCTGCGGAGGCTCGATCTTGCGTGCTTCTTTCTTCTTCGAGTGTAAAGAAGTAGACGTTGCTTCCTCGCATCTAGTCTCATGTCTAGCCTCTATTCTAGTAGGAGTATCAACAAGTGCACTAATCTCATCTCTAGCCTCTGTGCTAGCTAAAAGTGATAGAACATCTACTAAATTGCGCTCTATCAATATACAGATGTACTCTTCTTCCCAATACAAAAACTTGCATCCATTCTACTCCCTCCGTTGCACAATACATGCCTTCTATTTGTCAAAATATATATGTATCTAGACATGTTTTAGTATATAGGTACATCCATTTTTGGACAAATGGAAGTCAAGTATTTTGGAATGGAGGGAGTACACAATAAATTTTTTTAAGTTAGCACAACTAGTCTAATCCGAGAGCACAACCGAGATTTAGTTGGGTTCTTCCTCCTTTTGCCAACATGTGGGACATCCAGCATCCAGGTCATGTCATGAAAGAAAATAGAGTGGTAGTTGAAGCCACGAGATGTGCATCTTGGGTTAAACTGTAAATAGAATCTTACTACTCTTGAGTAACTCCAAAAGCGGCCACCGAAGATCTTTATTGGATTTGTTTTTCATCACCAGCACATCGAGGTGAAAGATGTGCAGGTTCAGTGGGTCCTCTTGCGTTTTCACTGACATGTGGGGCCGCATGTGATCAAACAGATGATGGGCTCCGCGCGTCCGCTGGCTGGCTGAGAAGAGAGATAGAGGAGGGCTGAGCACAGACTGCAGGAAATTTGTTCTACGTACCTCAGTATAGGCTCGATATAGTGGGGTGGCATGGGCCATAACTAGCATTCACATCTAGCAGTACGACACACGCCACCCACACGAGTCCCATCCGACACCAAATTTCTTGGAGTCCATGCTACAACCATCTCTCTCCCTCCTGTTTTCTCAGCCATTGCGCGATGGGCGGGGTGGGGGTTTGCCGATAGTCGGTTTGCTCAACTGCGGTCCCACTTGTAAGTGAAAATGCAACACCACACGCATTCCCGCTTGAGCGGAGTGCCGGACCAACCGTGTGGGGGTGCGACGCGAACACGGCATGCTTTTCCTTTTGAACTCATAACTTGTAAAATTTGGTTCTGCTCCATGGCGTGACCGATAGATAGAAAATAACGATTTTGCCTAGAGTAATGGGAAGTTTGGTTCTGGCGCCGTTCATGCATGGAGTACGTACGAAAATTATGAAGTTGATGCGAAAGGTAAGTATCATATACTACTACATGGATTTGACGGAAAGATAAAAATACATACGAATCCATCAACGACATCCTCACGCCCTAGTGCGTCGGGTCACCAACCGACGTGTGAGGAGCAGCGGCGTTGGCGGCGAGCTCAACGTGCTTCTGAACAGTGCCATCCAGGGTTGCCCTGCGATCCAAGAAGGCCAGCTTCCTATCATCCTCCTCTTGCATGTAGTAGTCCTTGTGGACGATTTGCGCATAGACATGGGTGATTATGTCGATGGTGTCTTGCTACGCCAGGCGCTGCGCGGCGAGCGCGACCTCGAGGTGGACATTCACCGGTGCGACGGCGGGCAGTCGTAGGGCCACCAGTGCGTCGAAGAGGTTGTCACCATAGTGGCCGTTGAGGGTGGTGGGCATCGCAGACCCTGGGCGCATCGGCTGGAGGCTTACGTCAAATTCGTCCGCAAGCTTCTTGACGACGGTGAGCTTGTCGAGGAAACCGACGAGGACTTCGTCGAACAAGGAGACGAAGCTGTCGTCCAAGCGGCCCCTCGCCCTGGCGGCCTCAAGCAATACTACCTGGAGACGTTCCTCGGTGCCGGGCCGCAGGCCGGCGTCATGGACCATCTGGCACAGCCGGCTGATGCTCGCGCTCATCGCCTCCATGGGTCTAGCTTAGCTTCTAGTCAACTGATCTTGCGATTCGAGTGATCACTCTTGCCCTTGGTTAGCGTGCGTAGGTGCGTAGTATTTCGTACTACTCCTCGGCCCTCTACTGCACCTGCCTTTGGCTGTATGATAGGTGGGCCAGCCACCCCCTGGGCCCACGTGTCATTCACCCAAAGGCAGTTGTCGTAAGTCAATGAAGCTGCGCCCCCTCCGTGCCGGTGCAGTATAGTCATCTCACCGGACCTCTAGTTGGAGCCAAACGAGAGAAGTTTGATGTTTACTAGTTGATTGGTCCCCTTTGCATTTTGCGCCAAGTTTTGACCTTTGATTTAACTAATAAAATGTTAATGCATGTAAACAAAAATGTTGTGTAAGTCACCTTACGAAAACCAAATAATCCCAAAATACTTAGGCACGGTGCATTAACTCCCTCCTTGTTTCTTATTTCATGACATATCAACCAATGAGAGATGTGGGTCGTGCATGCTTTCAATGACTTGAGACTACCAAACATGACATGTAGTGTTTAGTTCATTGCATGTAATCCTATTAGTACTTTAGTTAGCAAAAAACATTAAGTTCTCTCACTGATAGGAATAAAACACCATGTATTTATTTACAGAGGGAGTAGTACATTTTTTGTGACATGCATTACTAGATATTGCTAGTCAAATACTAAAATCTAGATGGACGCGGTAGTACTCCTAAATCTAGACGGTGGTGCTACTAGTACTAGTAGTAGTACTACCAATGTATTAGTAGGAGTACTAGCACTGTACTACCCGTTGGTCAAATTATTACGTGCTGCTCCTCACAGTGAAGTGACAAGACCCTGCGCCGGAGATGACACCTGAGTATAGGCGCCGTGTTCAGCATACCATAGTCAGCCTCACCGTCTGCAGTCACTATCATCATGGCTATAGAGCTAGCCTGCTTACAACTAGCCCTGTTCGACATAATTTCCCGTGCGTAGATGCCCGTGCATTGCACGGAACACCAAGATTGGGGGTGGACGGCTCCGGCAGCGGCCATCGCGCCAGATTTTTCCACGGCCTTCTAGATGTGGTGGGGAAGAGATAAGGCTGATTGTGAGAGACAAGGAGTTGTTTGTAAATAGGGAACAAGTGCGGGCATCTTTTTGCAAAAATGGAGAAGCTTGGTTTGTATGCGTCAGATCTAGATCCGACGGCTATTGGTGAAAGATGGGAGGCACAACATCATCACCAACTCAGGGCCTGTTTGATTCGTAGGATTTTGAAAATGCAGGAATAGGACACGGCAATATTACAAGTTTCAAACTGATATTACAAATGTTAGGAGTAATGCTGCACCTACGAAGAGGGAATTACTAGGAAGTTTATGTAAGAACTTTCATTACTTTAGGTGGATGCAGCATTATCGTACAAACTAAAATCCACCGCCCTGACAAGTCACTAATGGGCAAATAAGTTTTCGAGTCTCTGGCCACTTGATGTTTCAAAAACAAATTCAGCTTCTGCGG
The DNA here is from genome assembly GCF_003073215.2 of Triticum urartu. Lineage (NCBI taxonomy): Eukaryota > Viridiplantae > Streptophyta > Magnoliopsida > Poales > Poaceae > Triticum > Triticum urartu. Next base: position 69,878,652 of record NC_053024.1, on the reverse strand, counting down.
AGACTTTGTCATTTAGGCTTAGACGCTTGCGGTGATCAGCACACCATTCATTGTTGCGCCAGAGAACGCCAAACCTCATTACCTTGAGCACACTTGCCTCCAGAACAAAGAACCTGGCCAATTTAATCTCAGATGTGCTGCCTCGGTAGTCGATCAAATCAATTTCTGTAAGATGGAGATCAAGGCATTCGATGAGATTGTTATAGTGCAGCACATTTTTCACTTTTGGGTCTTTTTTTATCTGCAAAGAAGAGAACATATTAGAGCAGTTGGCTGCATAAGATTGCCATGTCATCAAGAGGTACCAATATCACTCGCTCATATGATAGGGTTGGTTGGCTAGTGATATTTTCTCTCTCTCTCTCTCTTTGTGTGTGTGTGTGTGTGTGTGTTTCCTCTCAGTTAATTTGGCACCGGAGCAAAGTAGGTGATCCAGATTGGGGCACCAGGTTAGCAATGGAGGGGCATCGATGCCAAATGCATCACAAGTGAATTTGGCACATGTTTTGGCCTACATAGCCCACTTTTGTACTCCCTCCGTCCCAAAATTCTTGTCTTAAATTTGTCTAAATACGGATGTATCTAGTTACATTTTAGTGTTAGATACATCCGTATCTAAACAAATGTAAGACAAGAATTTTGGGATGGAGGGAATACTACCTCGTATTTAGTATAAAATTTTGACCATAGATTTACCTAAGAAAATGCCAATGCATGTCACTAAAAATTACACCATTTGAAATTATGTTGAAATACGAATCCAACGATATAGTTCTTAGTGACATGCATTAACATTTTGTCAGTTAAATCTATGGTCAAATTTTGATACTACAAAATTGGAAGAGTAAACCAGGACGGAGGTAGTACTTGCTCTTAAGGTAACCATAGAGTTACTGGAGTAGTCTAAGTTACTTTCCACTATGACTAGCCTAGGCTACTATAGTAGTACAGCATAAAAACGATGCAGGTGATCATGTGAGAAAAAAATACTAAAAACATTTCTTTCGGTGTAGTGCATAGATGCAGTTTTGAACACTACACTTGTCATCGTAATTTGGGAAAATTACGAAAAAATTGAGCTACGTTGTGATTACTGTTTACTTATAGGAAAGAAGTTTCACCTCGATGAGTAGCTTCTCCGTGCACGGAAAGCATGTAAGGAATCCAACAACTTGATCCAGATTGGGGCCGATAGATTTTAGTGCTAAGATCTTCACTGTGCGCATGGACTGGGTCAAGCTTGTGAGAATCATTTTCTGGAAGACGGTCGTAAATACATCAAGAAGAAATTTAAAAATGTGAATTTCAAGAAGACGGAGAAGAAGATGAGTGCTGTACCTGAACGATTACGGATCCAATAAAGAGTTCGGAGAATTTGGCAGACGAGTACACCAACGCTGTCAATTTCGGCGCGTCAATGACCCTGATTTTTGTTGGACCTTCTAGATCCTATACAAGCAATCTCTCAAGGAAAGGCACATTGTCAATGGCCATAACATGGAACAGCTAGAGTGATCTCTTCCCAATTGATGTCTTGTTGTGGGGCCAGCAAGACACATAAATCCATCGAAGATTCGTCGAGGCGATGTGGAGGCTAATGAACCCGTGGATCTGCTTAAGACGAAGGTACTCGAGCATAGTACAACTGCGGAGTAGGTGCTCCATAGCCTTCTTCGATATGACAACGTCGAAGAGGTCGAGCTGCTTGAGTTGAGGGAGAAGAAGGGCGGGCGTGACATTAATCTGTGGAAGATAGCAGGAGCTGAAGCTGGCGCGGCGCAGCGTTGGCGTGAGGCGGAGCGCGGACGGCGGCAGAGAGCCACATCGTCCAGCTTCAAAGCTGAGCTCCTCGAGATGATCTAGGGTGGGGGATAAGAACCACTCGTCGAACTTGGGTTGGACCTTGCAGTTGGTACTGAACATGTGGATATCAAGGCGTCTGGCTGGCCCAGGGTGTGATGAAAAGATCTTGGAGACTGCAGCCATGCGTTTGCAATCCCAGTCGCAGAGGCAGCTGTCGACTGTGAGGTTGAGGGGGACGCAGCGCCAGAGGGGGCGCCACCACCGGGAGAGCAGGGCGCTTCGCACGGCAGATTTTGTGGGGAGGAGGCCGATGATGACGAGCAGCATGTCGTCGGGGAGGCTGCTGATGAAGTGCAGGCTCGCCGGATGCGGTTTTGGCTCGAGCCGCCTCCGCTTGTTGGCTGCCTCGCCGTCCATCTGTGCATGTGTGCTGGTGTGTGTTGTGTGCTGGGTGTGCACGAGTGCGTCCTTCTGTGCATGCCGCCACGCAGTGGTGAATTGTGCGCGAGTGCGTCCTTCGCGCGCAAGAAGTTTGTCCTCAATGCGCCCTCAATTTACTAGCGTGCGGGGTGCTACCCCGAGTGGTTTCAACTTTGTTTACTTCACCGCGTGTCAGATGGGCCTCTAGTTTACTTATTTTCACCCACTGCCACATGGGCCAGCACACGAAGATACAGAACACGAGCTGACAAGGCAGCATGTGGATTGGTTGACCGGTCAACTAAACAATATACGGAGCTATACGCTGACACAGTGAGCGTATAATCTGTCGGTATAGAGAGTTCGAGTGAGAGGGGAGGCCCGTGAGAGATAGCAGAGAGAGAGAGAGAGAAAGAGCTACTCCCTCCGTTCGATAATGTAGTTCCAACATTTTTTTAAGTCAAACTTTTGAAACTTTGACCAAGTTTATAAAGAAATTACTTATATCTACAATACCAAAGATAAATGATAGTATGAAGTAAGTACATGTTGTGATGAATGTAATGATCGTTCCAGATGTAAATGTTTTTCTCCAGATATACCTGGTCAAACTTTTCTGAGGTTTTACTTTTCAAAACATCCATATGCTTATGGACGTGACAGAGTCCCTAACTAGAGAGAGAGAGAGAGAGTGAGTGAAAAAAGTGTGTGTGCGTGTGTGAAAGAGACATGGACAACACACGATAAAAGTAGAGAAAAAGCGTGCGTGTCTTATGCAAACATATCACACATGCATCTTCGACAACGGAGGCAAGGTGAGGAGAGAGTGTGTAGTTGTTTGGAACCGAGAGAGCAAGATCCCTAGCACGTGGCCAAGAGGGGTCTGACAAACAAGGGAGAGGTCGAGAGAGACGTACGGAGAAAATGCATACATGGGGAGGAGAGAGTGTATGTTTTTCATAGAGAGATCCCCTGGAGATCGTGATGGGACTACATGGGTGGGAGATCGAGTGACAAGGTGTGTGCGCGATAGAAGATGCCCCGAGAGATATCGAGATAGACGTATGGATGGAAGGAGACAATACGTGTGTTCCTGATGGCTAGTAAGAGATAATCATACTTAGGAGGGGGGGGGGGAGTGCTTGCGCCTATGATGGAGTGAGGGATTATGGTACTTAGGGGGGGTGCGTGTCACATGGAGAGAGAACAAGGGCGGAGAGTGTTGGATGGGTCTATATGTATAGCGCGAGCGAGACATGTGTATGTGTGAACCAGGGAGATATAAGGCCAGTTTGGCTTGCGTCCTGAGCATCTTTTGCCTGGCCTGGGGTTGTGGCTGGATTTCATGCACGCTTGTTTGGTTGCTACCCTGTGAAAAAGAAAGCCCGCCTGGCCTGGGTTCCCTTGCACTTTAATTAGCCTGGCTGAACTCTAGACACTACAAGTAGCCTAGCCCAGGCGACCGATTTTGAACGCCTGGCCGTGCCTGGTCGTGTGGCCACGAGGCTAACATCAACATGGATGGATATTAGCATTAAATAATTGATGCATGGATTGATTGATGGGACATTGATGCTTTGCCTGGCCCAGGCATGAACCAAACGCTTCAGCACCACACAAGCCTGGCCAGGCAGAAATATTTTACATCTCATGTCCACACCAGGTAGTACCGGCCATCAAGGCATGAGGATCAGGTCACGAACCAAATTGACCAATAAAGTTTGAGAGAGATTGAGGAGCCCCGATAAGGCTGAGTGGTGCGTCAGATAGCTGAGAGGGGGAAAGAGATATTCCATCTGCTCGGTAATGCAGTGCATGTAAATTTTTTAGAAGTCAAAATTTGGAAACTTTGATCAGGTTTACGCAAATGTTATTTATATCTACAATACCAAAGATACATCATACAAAACTACATCTCATGGTGAATCTAATGGTATATGTTTGCCGTACTGGATGTAATTCTTTTTCTCCACGTACATGGTCAAACTTTGTGATGTTTGACTTTTCAATAAATCTATATGCTATGGACCAAGGAGAGTGCCTCAGTCGAGACAGATCAAGTGCGTGTGAAGGAGAATAAGTGTGCAAAAAGAGTATGTGTGTGAAAGAGAAAGTGACAACAAACGATAAATTAGAGAGAGACTATGTGTTTTTTCGTTTCTTATGCGAACATATCACGCATGCATCTCCGAGATGGAAAAGCGAGGCGAGGAGATACACAAAGATAGCTAGTGTGTGATTGTTTGCAACGGAGAGAGACACCCCTGTAGCACATGTCCAATAGAAGGTCGAGAGAGACACATGGATGGCATGGACGCATGGGGAGGAAGAGAGCGTGTGTTTGTGATAGAGAGATCCCGTCGAGATCATGAGGGGACTATATGGGTGGGAGATCGAGGGAGTGCGTGTGCGATAGAAAGATGCCCCGAGAGAAATCGAGATAGACCATGCACATGTTTGTGATGGAGACTAAGATTATCTAGTCATATACATATAGGGGGGGACTGTGTGTGTGCCTACAATTGAGTGAGAGACCATCATACTTGGCTAGCTGGGCATGAGATTGTGTGTGTGCGCGTGTGAGATGGAGAGAGAACGAGGGGGAGAGATAGAGTTTTAGATGGGCCTATCGAGTGCGAGTGAGATATGCATGTGTATATGTGACCCGGGTGGATGGAGAGTTTGAGAGAGGGGGGGGGAGAGCTCCAAGACGACATAGTGGTGCGTGAGAGAGTTACGGGCAAAGAGCCAAGGAATTTGTGTGCGTACGATGAGTGCACCCAAGATATCTAGCTTGGACTAGCTAGAGTATCATACATAGTGTGCGAGAGAGACCTATAGATGGTGTATATATGCATGCGAGCTAGAAAGACCCCCCCCCCCACACACACAAAGAGAGAGAGAGAGAGATGGAGAGAAAGGGAGAGAGACCAACAAGGTTTTTGTGTCGGATGCGTGCGACATAATTGAAGATTGTCAGCGAGAGAGAGAGAGAGCGAGCGAGAGAGAGAGAACAGGAGTCTGGGAGAGGGGGAGGTCGCGTTTTATGCATCAAAGACTGATATAAACCATGTTTTGATATAAACTTGCATTCAAATATTTAAATTGGAGAACATGTTGTCTGCAATCCACACATGAACGGATATATGTGTATATCAAACACGTTCATTAATTTGACTTTCAACATGTTCATGGAGTACTATAATACTGTACAACATGCTACTCGATTGAGGTGTTCAATTTTGGATTTAGTTCACTATTTTGACCCACTGAACAAGCTATTTCATTGAATCGAGATATTTCATTTTGGGTTTGATTCGCGTTTTTGAGTGGGGTCAACTATTTGTCATATAGTAAATCGCTAGCAATGAGCATGTAAAAACACATTACTCCTGAGCATCATCTCTCCATCTAAAAAAGAAGTGGCAAGCTAATATTTCAAAATTTGATCCGAATCGACTTTGTAAGGTAGACGTGGATGCTCGTTCTCCCAAAATTTGAACGAACCGTTAAACATCCTCTCTGCTCGGTGGAATTCGCCTGAGCAAATAAATGGGAGACGCGAAATTACCGTCCTGTGTGGAACACGCATCAATTGGCCCGTTGTACATCGAGGGTAGGTTCGTAATTTCATCCAAGCGCGCCTTCTCCTCGGACAAAATGACATGTGCTGAATAATTCATAAACCATGGTCGACAAAACACGCTCTCCTCTCCCAAAATAGCTCGTGCCCACTATTTCAAAACACACTCTCCTCGCCCGAAATCGCTCGCGCCCACTATAGTTCAAAACACGCCCTCCTTGCCCGAAATTGCTCCCGCCCACTATTTGGGGAGAAGCAAAGTTACTCTACTATCCCCGACCCTCAGTACACAGACCCAAGCTGAGATGCCTATAGGCAAGGGTAGAACTATAACTCCCCCTCACATTTCAGACAAATGCGTCCGTAAGACATGGTTCCACTCCCCTCCCAATCCCCCCGCCCCCCATTCATACCTCGTGGGCACCAAATCACCTTCTCCCCGGGAAGCTCCCTTCTCCCGAGCCGCGAAACCTCAGCCCCACCTCCATGGCGCCCCCACCGCACTAATTTCACAGCCGCCCTCCTCCATAATGCTGGAGACGCTGTCCATTTGCCGTCGTGCACTGGGCCATGTGCCTCTTACTCCGTGCTGCTGGTGCTGCCTTGATGACGGCCGCATGAACCGTACCGGAGCCGATTCACCCCCGCCGTTGTTCACGACGCCGGAGCGGTTCCAACTTCGGATCCGTCCAGAGTCCTGGCGCTGCTTCCGCGTAGCCGTCGACCGTCACGACATCGCTCTTTCCCTGCCGCCGGTCGCCACCGCAACCGCGCCGGCCTCACCGACTCGGCAGCTGGACCTGCCTACTTCACCATGCCGCTAGATAGGTTGCACCCTCATCTCAAATCACTGTATTTAGGCGTCAGTTGTCTGAATTTTTATTCTGAGCCAATCGATTCCCAATGGGAAGCAGCACCCCTCGAGGCAGTGGAGCTCCTAGGCTGCCGGTTGGCTGGTGTCTAACGTAAGGGTGCGGGGCCGCAAGTTCGCCGCGGAAGAAGTGCTTAGATGGCTATCTTTTAGAGTTGCGTGGGTTGAAGGTACTGCCACCGCCGGATCTGGATGACAGGGAGTCTTTGTGGATTGGCCCGGGGGCGGCGCAACCACGGCAGCGCGGTGGGGCGGGGAGCGGGGTTTTGGCCGGGGCCATGGACGGCGGAGGCAGGCTGCTCTGCCGTTGGTCGCTGGCTCTTCGGGGAAGATTCCGAACAGTGTCAGCCGGGAGGCACAAGACGGCCAGCCATCCGGCGTAGATCGGAAATAAAATAAAATTGTGTGACCCCAATTTAGTCTTCAGTCAACAGACGTGTGACCACTCTCATACCTTGCTGTTGATCTCTTAGTGTATTTCTTCAGATCAAAGAGATATGTCGTTCTTAACATTATGTGTTATCTGCATCTTCAGACACACCGTCTTCCGACTCACCGCAGCTGCTCCAACAAGGGAAGCATACACCATAAGGGAGCTATAGTCCCCACTCAATAGTTCCCTGCATCGAATGCGCGTGCCCGACATGGACAACCACAACAACTGCAGGGCCATCGACAAGTCATCACATGATGCTCACTCCTATGGATGGTAGCCAGATAGGTTGTACCCTCATCTTACTTGTGTGAAACATTTATGGATTTGTTATTCATCTCAGCATGGAAAATAGATCATCACATTTCACTGTATATTCATGCGGATCTCTTACGGGCCTTGTTCAGGAGTTAACGTTGTTCCATAGTTCAGCTAAGATACTTGTTCTTTAGGTAACGTTGTTCCATAGTTATCATCCATCAGCCAATGTTATCCCACAGGCTGGTGATTATAGTATTATACCACTTCTAGTATTACCTATGTTGTTCTTTAATACTTTTGTGTGTCATCTAGTTAATCTCGAGTACAAACGATACATATTCTGTAGCTTTCATCTGTGTTCTCCCTTTAGTTTATGAGACCTGTTGCTGCTAGTTAACCCCAATCCTACTATTTATGTCGTCTCCTACAGGCACTCATTACATAAATCTAACTACTAGTTGTCTTCCATGCATGTCAAATATAATTGCACACACTGATATATCCACAAGAACCTCACGGAGCAATGTAAAGGCCAATAAACTTGATGTCAATGATACCCAATGTGATGGAACATGTAAAGGCAATTCTTCAGAAGACTTGCAGAAAGATGATGAATCCTCTTCACCCCACAAGGTCCTTGCTCTAACTTGGCCTGTGATGTGGGTACAACATGCATATAATGTCCTGGAGTGTATCTACTCTGTTGCAATGCCATGTGCTTAGCATGCTGATCATGCATGTAAATATGTCATGCCTTCCTGTTTTTCAGTACCTATTCCATTCATGATAACATGTTTTCAAATTCAAGTACTGTCATTCTACTCTATCGCAATTCCATCTGCTTAATTTGGACATCATGCTTCTGAATATCTTATGCATTGTTATTCATCCGTATGTACTTCATATGTCTACCATACCATGTTTTTTACATTGAAGTGCTGTTCTAGTGCTCTGTTGCAATGCCATCTTATTTTTCCCAATCATACACGTGTATGTTGCCTTAGTTATTTCTGTACGTATTCCGCTAGCATACAGTTTTACATTCAACTAGTGTTTTTTTTGCTATGTTGTCCTGTCGTATCCCTAGCTCTTACACCATACTCCCTCTGTCCGGATTACATGTTGCCAAAATGGACAAAAAAGGATGTATGTAGAACTAAAATACGCCTAGAACCATCCATTTTTTTCCGGATGGAGGGAATACATGTCAATATGTCATGCCTTTCTATTCTTCAGTACCTATTCCATCTCTCTGCTGTCGCATGTTTTATAATTAAAGCACCATTCTTCTATACAAGGCATGCAAGGGGAAGATGATTATGTTAGAATATGAAGGGTTACAAACAAGGCCTTTGCAAAAGATCCAAACGCCAGGAGATAATAAAGCAACTCCAGTTTTTATAGATACTGCTCCAGCACAGAGAAACCCAACTCCTACTGATAATAAGCAGATTCCAGTGGCCAAAGAACTAGTCCGCTCCAGTCCAGCAAAAATATGTCAACTCAATTCTAAGAAGCGTGTGCATATCCTTGCATCATGAAATTTTATAGCATGCTGATCATATTTTCTACGTGTTTCTTACCCATCTCTCTTTTAGAAAATAAGCTTAATAGATAGAAGAATTTCTGCAATGGTATCGTTTATGAGGAAAGGTTCTTGCAGGAATTCTCTATGCTCCAATGTAGATGTAAGTACCTGTTGTATATCACTATATTTTTACATCAGTATGTATTTTGTTAATCGGCGTGAATCCAACCTTTATCTGATCTAAATTTAGTTGTAGCAAAATGTATGATTAAAGGCCACAATGTTGATTTTTGCAAGGAAAACTGCATGGTAGTTTTGCATCCTGAGCTGCATGAGTGTACTATCTCATATCAGTGGGTTTGAATACTTTGGTTCTGCAGTGGGTTTTTCAGTGTTTTTTTACTGTGTTGTCCTGTCGTATCCCTAGCTCTTACATCATAATCCATCCGCCCGGATTAAATGTCGCAGCAATGGATAAAACTGGATGTATCTAGAACTGAAATACGCCTAGACCCATCCATTTATTTCCGGATGGAGGGAATACATGTCAATATGTCATGCCTTTCTATTCTTCAATACCTATTCCATCTCTGTTGTAGCATGTTTTATAACTGAATCACCATTCTTCTATATAAGGCATGCAAGGGGAAGACGACTATGTTAGAATCTGAAGGGTTACAAACCAGATCTTTGCAAAAGATCCAAACGCCAGGAGATAATAAACCAACTCCATTTTTCATAGATACTGCTCCAGCACAGAGAAACCCAACTCCCACTGATAATAAGCAGATTCCAGTGGCCAAAGAACTAGTCCGCTCCAGTCCAGCAAAAGAATGTCAACTCCATTCTAAGAAGCGTGCGCGTATCCTCGCATCATGAAATTTTATAGCATTCTGATCGTATTTTCTACATGTTTCTTACCCATCTCTCTTTTAGAAAATAAGGTTAAATGATACAAGACTTCCTCCATTGGGATCGTATTCGAGGAAAATATCTTGCGGGAATTCTCTGTTCTCCAATGCTGATGTAAGTACCTGTTGTATATCACTATATTTTTACATCAGCATGTATTTTGTTAATCGACGTGAATCTAACCTTTATCTGATCTAAAATTAGTTGTAGCAAAATGTTAAAGGCGCTAATGTTGATTTTTGTAAGGAACACTGCCTGGTAGTTCTGCATACTGAGCTGCATGAATGTACTATCTCATATCACGCACATTATTGAATTGTAGTGCTTTTCTGGTTGCCCATTCATTCATTGTGTCAATGTTGCTTTCATATTACCTTACCTGGTTGATGATAGCTATGCCATATTGTGTTAATTTGGTGTAGGCTAGTTGCCCAAACGTTCGTTGTGTCAATGTTGCTTTCCTATTATCTGACTTGGTCAATGATAGCAATGTTAGTGTGTTAATTTTGTGCAGGCTGCTGAAGATAAGAAGACAAACTCTGAAAACAGCAAGGCAACCCCATTGTTTCTTTCCAATAAATCTAGGCCAGGTAATATGGCAATAACTCATGATTAATCTGTTTGGTTCCCGTCCTAATTTATGTTATGACGCAGTGGTCGAGACACTCTCCACTATAAATAATACAAGCCTACCAAAATCGCCATCTGAATCTGTTCAGTATCCTCTGTCTCGAATGCAAAGGAATAAATGTATGTTTGTGAACCAATTAATGGCCGAAGCAATGATGGAAATGGTGGATGAATCAGAGGTGCAGAGTCGTACGACACAACAACTGATCAATGTTTTCAGAGACAGTGTAGCAAAGCAGCAAGAACTTGCTCACATGCTTATGGGCGTCATCTGTGCTGAGGTTGCAGATTGTGACGTTGTAGATGGTTAGGTTCTGCTCATTTATTTGCACTGGCATCAATCTTTGATTGCCCATTGGATGTAATTTCCTATAATATATGCTGGATGTGCAACGTTATTCCCTGTATGCCATACCTTTGCTGATCGGTTTTGGTCCTGTGCATAATTGCTCGTCGTAATGGGCTCAAATTATCTAATTTGGCCTAAAGACATGAACGAACTTTAGTGGGCCCATTAAGTTAATGGGCCATTACTAGGCTGAAAGTTAATGGTCGGCCCTCTTACCTCCCGGGTCGTTAACAGGTCGACATCGAAGTGGGCAATAGGTGGCCCCAATTTATTTCACGGGCCGTTAACATGCCATTACTAAGTTTGGGCTACATATGGCCCAACTATACTGTAGGCCTTTAGCAGGCCGAAAGATACAGCGGGCTTGTACTGGACCATGAAGAGCATGGGCCGCTAAGAGGCCAAAAGTCAGGTCGTATTGTAAATGACCCAACTGTGTTGTGGGCCTTTAGCAGGCCGAAAGAGAAACCGGGCTGGTATTGGACCATGAAGGGCATGGGCCGTTAAAAGGCCAAAACTAAGGTCCGACTACAAATGGCTCAACTCATTTATGGTCCGTTAATAGGCCGAAAGGCACACAAGGCCGGGAATTGGCCCAAAACTTAAATGGGTCGCTAAAAGGCCAAAACTCAGGTCTGACTACAAATGGCCCAACTGATTTATGGGCCGTCAACAGGATGAAAGTGACACCGGGCCAGAAATTGGCCCAACACTTAAATGGGCTCACTAAAAGGCCGAAAGATGTACATCCTAAAAATTGGCCCATCCATTAAATGGGCCGTTGACAGGCCGAAATCTCATCGGGCCAATATTGAGCCCAAATATATAGTGGCCTGTTAACGGGCTCGAACTGACGATGGGCTGCAATGGTGTCAAATCTTTAATGGGCTATTGACGGGCCGAATTGGCACATATCGTATGGGCCGTGGGCTTAAATGGACCTGACACAAGTAGGCCTTATATGGGCCGGCCTGCTAATTTTTACTAGGCTGGCCTTTTTCACCGGAATGGGCCACTGTTGGGCCGTGCCACGTGTCGACCTATCATAGGCGCCTCCTGTCCAATGAGTGGATGACATCTGTCCCAACGGTGAGGCAACACATGTTTCCTTCGGCCAATCAGAATTTTACACGTGGAAATTTCCCATTGGTCAGGGTTGTTAACGGGTTATTGGATCCAAAATCCGACCCGATAGCTTAACGGTGTTCCATTACGGTGGATGCCACGTGTCGGTCACCCTGGACGAAAGCACTTCTGTGACGCGCGATTTATCGTCATGGAAGTGGACACTTCCGTGATGATAATTTTGGTAATGTCATGGAACACTTCTACGACAGCACATGTATGACTATCTTGATTCTGTCATAAAATCGTCATGGATGTACATGCATGACAAAAAACACGACCTACTGTGACAAACACGTATCATCATGGAAGTGTATTTTTTTTGTAGTGAGAGTATTCAACCCAAATTTATTGATTCAACACCTGGAAACTTAATATCTGCAGCAAAGTATTTAGTAGCAAAGTAATATGATAGTAGTGGTAACGATAGCAAAAGTAATGTTTTTGGTATTTTGTAGTGATTGTAACAATAGCAACGGAAAAGTAAATAAGCGAAGAACAATATATAGAAAGCTCGTAGGCAATGGATCGGTGATAGAGAATTATGCTGGATGTGGTTCATCATGTAACAGTCATAACCTAGGGTGACATAGAACTAGCTCCAATTCATCAATGTAATGTAGGCATGTATTCCAAATATAGTCATACGTGCTTATGGAAAGAACTTGCATGACATCTTTTGTCCTACCCTCCCGTGGCAGCGGGGTCCTAGTGGAAACTAAGGGATATTAAGGTCTCCTTTTAATAGAGTACCAGACCAAAGCATTAACACATAGTGAATACATGAACTCCTCAAACTACGGTCATCACCGGAAGTGGTCCCGATTATTGTCACTTCAGGGTTGCCGGATCATAACACATAGTAGGTGACTATAGACTTGCAAGATAGGATCAAGAACTCACATATATTCATGAAAATATAATAGGTTCAGATCTGAAATCATGGCACTCGGGCCCTAGTGACAAGCATTAAGCATAGCAAAGTCATAGCAACATCAATATCAGAACATAGTGGATACTAGGGATCAAACCCTAACAAAACTAACTCGATTACATGATAAATCTCATCCAACCCATCACCGTCCAGCAAGCCTACTGAGGAAGTCTTGGATTAGGGGGTCTCCGGATGGCCGGACTATATCCTTTGGCCGGACTATTGGACTATGAAGATACAAGATTGAAGACTTCGTCCCGTGTCCGGATGACTCTCCTTGGCGTGGAAGGCAAGCTAGGAAATACGGATATGAAGGTCTCCTCCCTTTTAACCGACTCTGTGTGACCCTAGCCCCCTCCGGTGTCTATATAAACCGGAGGGTTTAGTTCGTAGGACAACATACAATCATACCATAGGCTAGCTTCTAGGGTTTAGCCTCTACGATCTCGTGGTAGATCAACTCTTGTAATACTCGTATCATCAAGAACAATCAAGCAGGACGTAGGGTATTACCTCCATCAAGAGGGCCCGAACCTGGGTAAATATCGTGTCCCCTGCTTCATGTTACCATCCGCCTTAGATGCACAGTTCGGGACCCCCTACCCGAGATCCGCCGGTTTTGACACCGACATTGGTGCTTTCATTGAGAGTTCCACTGTGTCGTCATCATAAGGGGGGATGGCTCGTCTCATTGTCAAGGACAACATCACTTCTGGGGGAGCCCTGGCTGTAGGCCAAACTCTCCGACTAGGCAGCTTTGTCATGACCGCCCGCTCGGCCGTTGCGCCGACGATGACTTCTCGGGTCATCGAAAATAGCCTCCACATAGGCTCAAAATTTCGCCGAGCAGATGGATCCAATGGAGCTCTCCTCTTTGAACGAGCTTTTGGATCGCATCGCCGCTCTGGGAGTCGCTACGGACTACGATCGGATCGGGCTTAAACCCGACCAAAGGGAGATTAACTCTCCGCCGGTCACCCATCAAATAGCGGTGGTGGAGGAGCAACGCGGCGGTTCTCCCTCTATCCTGAGGACGAACTATGTCCGGATTCCCGAGATCTCCGAGCCGGATACCCGCTCACGGGGGGACATCGCCCTAACCCTGAACCTAGAATCAGGTCGCATACCGAACCCGCGGAGCAACATCCCGGAGCCCGAACTTCGAAGATTGGAAACTCCCCTGCCCCGGGATCTCAGATTGGGTCAAGGTCTGGACTTAAATCCACCCACCCACCCAGATACAAATGATCTTTCCCACATTAGGCAAGCGCCCCAAGAGATAGTACATCACTATTGGGCCAGATTCCTCCTTGTAATGAACAAGGTTAAGGACTGTCGCGAGGAAGACGCAATTTCATTCGTTTGCAACAATTGCACGGACAAGGGAATCCTCAACGCCATAAGTCGCCGTGACATAGCACACTTCACTGACTTGGCGGCCATAGTACAGAAATATTGTACGATGGAAAGCGCCTGGAAAACCCAAACACAATTTTGGGACAATCCAGCTCTGACAAAATCCCCAGTCCGGACTAAAAGGGTGCACTCTCATAAGTCACCCGACTCAATTACAAAGAAGCAAAAGCCCACTACAGGGCGTGGAACCGTATTGGAGGGATGTCTTAACGGACCCTGCAGAATTCATAGTACGACGGACACCATACCAACACATAGCCTTAGAGCATGTTGGGTACTCCGGCAGGTGGCCAAGAGCGGTGAGGATCTCCTCATCCAAAACACCCCAGAACACCCTCCCGCGGATTACAATACAATATTAACAGTCTTCGAGACCTTCGCCTCACATAATAGGTGTAAGCGAGCACTCCGTAGCCTTGCCGAAGTCTGCCACGTAGCAGCAATAAATCCATGGAGCGACACGGCCATTACTTTCAATGCCAGTGATGAACCTAAATTCCAAATACCCCGAGCACCAGTTGCTCTGGTCCTCAATCCAATTGTGGACGGCTTTCGGCTCACTAAAGTGCTCATGGACGGCGGCAGCGGATTAAACCTCATTTATGAGGAGACTCTTCAAAAAATGGAAATAGACAGCAACCGTATTGAGCAAAGCACCACGACCTTCCGAGGAATCATACCTAGTCGGGAGGCACGTTGCGCTGGGAAAATCACACTAGATGTGGTATTCGGCACTCTGGAGAATTACAGGTCCGAAGAAATCACATTCCAAGTGGCCCCATTCAGTAGCGGATACCACACCCTTCTAGGGTGGGAGGCATTCACGATTTTTCAAGCCATACCCCATTACGGGTACATGAAGCTCAAAATGCCCGGACCCAGTGGAATCATCACTCTAACTAGTGATCCGGACATAGCACTCCGCGTCGAGAACAAAACAGCCGCACTGGCCCTCGAGGCATTATCCGAAGCCCTTGTGGCAGAGGAGTTAACCGCGCTGCGCTCCACAGTGGACAGGGACGACGTGATACTAGACAAAAGATCCAAGTCCACCTCCTTTAAACCAGCGGATGAAATAGTCAAATTCCAAGTCCATCCAACGAATCCCACAAAAACAGCGTCCATTGGGGCACAGTTAAACCCCGCTGTAGACACCGCACTACGGGAGTTCCTGCGCGAGAATTGGGACATATTTGCCTGGCATCCTTCAGACATGTCAGGAAT
Source organism: Triticum urartu (assembly GCF_003073215.2). Lineage (NCBI taxonomy): Eukaryota > Viridiplantae > Streptophyta > Magnoliopsida > Poales > Poaceae > Triticum > Triticum urartu. The sequence continues at coordinate 69,863,163 of NC_053024.1, read as the reverse complement.
CCCACGCAGGCTGGCCGAGCATAGGCTTAACATTCTAAAAGGATTCAGGCCGGTCAAGCAGACTCTTCAGCGCTTCTCCGAACCTAAGCGACAAGCCATGGAGAGGAGCTAGCAAAATTACTGGAGGCCGGATTCATTAGAGAAATAAAGCATCCGGACTGGCTAGCAAACCTGGTGATGGTGCCAAAGAAGGATAAATCCTGGCGCCTATGCGTCGACTTCAAGGACCTTAATAAGGCTTGCCCAAAGGATCCGTTCCCCCTCCCTCGCATCAATCAAATTATCGACGCTACCGCAGGACACGACTCATTGTGCTTCCTCGACGCATACTCTGGTTACCACCAAATTAAGATGGCGGAGTCCGACCAAGCCGCAACGGCATTTATCACTCCATACGGCCCCTTCTGTTTTAATACAGTGCCCTTCGGGCTCAAAAACGCCGGTGCAACGTATCAACGCATGATTCAAACATGTCTGGAAAAGCACATCAGCAAAACAGTGGAGGCATACGTCGATGATGTGGTCGTTAAAACCAGACACGTCGACTCCTTAATAGACGACTTGAGGCTCACGTTCGACAATCTCTGAACATACGACATTAAGCTCAATCCGGAAAAATGCGTTTTCGACGTACCCGCCAGAAAGCTCCTGGGCTTTATCGTCTCCAGCAAAGGAATTGAAGCAAATCCGGCCAAAATCCGGGCTCTGTCGCAGTTGGCTATCCCAACTGACCTCAAGCAAATCCAGAAGTTAACTGGATGTGTGGCGGCTTTAAGCCGCTTTATCTCCCGACTAGGAGAAAATGCACTCCCCCTTTATCGCCTTCTTCGGTGCACCGAACACTTCGAGTGGACGGACGCAGCCACGGCTAGACTGGAAGAAATAAAAGCCATCCTGGCCACCAACCCAATCTTGGCCGCCCCAACTGTTGGCGAACCAATGCTATTATATATAGAGGCAACTCACCAAGCTGTAAGCGTAGTGCTCGTCGTCGAACGAGAGATGGACGAACATAAATTCCCACTTCAAAAGCCGGTATATTATGTATCCACCATCCTCACTCCATGCAAATCACGGTACCCACATTATCAAAAGATAGCATACGCGGTATTCATGGCATCCCGGAAATTACGACACTACTTTCAAGAGTGTTCAATTATGGTGGCCTCCGAAGTACCACTCAACGACATAATAAACAATCGTGATGCCACGGGCCGGATTTCCAAATGGGCTATCGAGCTCCTCCCGTTCGACATAACATATAAACCACGGCGAGCCATTAAGTCCCAAGTACTGGCCGATTTCGTAGCCGAATGGACAGAAGCCGAACTCCCTAAAGAGTACGGCGCATACTCCAATTGGATCATGCACTTCAACGGCTCTAAAATGCTGGCTGGTCTGGGGGCTGGCGTCGTCCTGACATCCCCCACCGGAGATACAGTGCAATACATACTCCAAATACTATATACAGACTCCAATAACGCAGCTGAATACGAGGCCCTATTACACGGTCTCCGGATGGCAGTCTCCATGGGCATTCAACGACTGGAGGTGCGTGGGGACTCGAACCTCGCAATATCCCAAATAAATGGAGACTTCGATGCCAAGGATCCGAAAATGCCGGCATATCGCAACGCCGTCCTCAAAATGTCAGCTCGGTTCGAGGGGCTTAAATTCCACCATGTGGCTCGGGAAAACAACCAGGCGGCGGACATCCTCGCCCGTATCGGCGCTAAATGCGACCCTATCCCACCGAACATCTTCCTGGAAAAACTGTTTAAACCATCCGTGGTATGGGAAGGGGACACCGACAACAATAGTCCAGACCCGGCCACAACCCTAGATACCGAACACTCTGACACAATTGGAGGCTCTGCCATCGAAATAACACCTTCAGCCCACGTGATAATGGCCGTCATCGCCCTGTGGACAGAACCATTCCTGGCCTACCTAACCAGGCAGGAACTACCCGAGGAACAAAATGAGGCACGCTGCATAGTGCGGCCATCTAAAGCCTACAAGGTCCACGAGGGAGAGCTTTATAAGAAAAGCACTACCGGAGTCCTTCAAAGGTGCATCTCCGAAGAGGAAGGGCGGAAGCTTTTGGCAGAAATCCATGCCGGACTCGGTGGTCATCACGCTGCAGCCCTGGCCCTTGTAATCAAGGCCTTCCGTACAGGTTTTTATTGGTCGACGGCCCGGGCAGATGCGCAACATCTGGTCCAGCATTGCGTCGATTGCCAGCTATTTGCAAACCAAAGCCATATGCCGCCTACCGCTCTCCAAACAATCCCCATTACTTGGCCCTTTGCGTTCTGGGGGCTTGATATGGTCGGACCCCTTAAAGGGGGAACCCATAATAAAAAATACTTATTGGTCATGGTGGATAAATTCACCAAATGGATAGAAGCCAAACCTGTCAAAACGGCTGAATCCAGACCGGTGATAGACTTCATATCCGGGGTCGTACACCGTTATGGCGTCCCCCATAGCATCATCGCTGACAACGGCACGAACATTACAGCCGACGTGGTGAAACTTTGGTGCAGCAACATGGGCATAAAGCTCGATTATGCTTCTGTCTATCACCCACAAACTAACGGTCAAGTCGAGCGAGCGAATGGCCTTATCATGAGTGGCATTAAACCTAGATTAGTGCGGTCCTTAAAGGAGTCAAACACGCACTGGGTAGAGGAGCTCGACTCCGTACTATGGGTGCTGCGGACCATGCCGAATCGCACTACCGGATACACACCGTTCTTCATGGTGTACGGCGTAGAGGCGGTCCTGCCTTGCGACATAATTCATGATTTACCTTGAGTGCGCATGTACGAAGAAAAAGAGGCCGAGCTTGATCGGCAGGACAGTTTGGACGCCCTGGAGGAGGAGCGCGATGTGGCAAAGGCCCGTTCCGCATTCTATCAGCAACAGGCTCGAAGGTATCAAAGCAGAGAAGTACGGGCCAAAACCTATAACGTTGGCGAACTAGTTCTACGCCTGCCGGAGAAGAAAAAGAACAAGCTCAAGCCCAAATAGGAGGGTCCCTTCATTATTGATCAGGTTCTGACCGGTGGAGCATACCGTCTGCGGGATGCATCGGATAATCGACTCGAGCTAAACCCATGAAATGCAGCCAAACTCCGAAGATTCTACGCCTAGCGCCAGACTCTATGTTCGTCTCCTCACCTCCGTCAATTTTTTCATATCTGTCTTTTCTCTCTTTCTCCCTTTTTACTCTCTTCAAGTCCCTTAAAGGCTATACTTGTGTCCTGGGTTACACAATCTTGATGCGCTAATCGCGCTCATTATACCTGGGGGCTTCTTATACAGAAGCTTAATCTAACTATTTTCCTGGGCTTTACGTCCCATACATGTGTTATTCTTCCGCATGTACCTTTTTCGCCATTATATGCATCGATATGACTTAAGTTTTGGCCAAGCTGGGTTGCCTGGCTCTTGTATTTATGCCCTACGTTCCCGTTAATTCGGCTAGGGCATAAGGGGAGCACCTCTGCGATTGTTACTGCCGGGTCAGCCGGATGTGTACCTCAGACCGAGTGAAGCCGAAAGCTAGCGTTCTTAAGGGAATATTCGGTCGATGAATAAAAGATGACTTTTATCTAATTTGAAACATGCCCCCGGATGTTTATATCCTGCGTCTCTTTTCGCAGTTCGGACATGCACATTAGGGCATGCGTACCAAGGGAAAGGAACCCTTAACGGAACTATTCTCCCTGGAAGATGTTTCTTACTACCCATGTAATATAACATAACTAGTTGGGTACTTGTCTGTTCAAGCACTTATGACCCCTACGCCTGGTCTCCATGCATGCCCCGGTTTTTACATAACCGAGCGGGTATTCGGATACACTCCGGAGGTCGAAGCAAAAAGGTCCGCCATGACAAATGATTTACAAACCGGCTAGGGACATTACATATGTCACTTGAATTACACAGTCGCTAAGACTGATTCAATTCTTCTTCTATACCATCCAACAGGCTGTCTAGCCTACAATCCTGTTGGGAATACTTTGCGGCTAATTCTACTTGATCACACACTAAACTGACGGGGATCTCTTTCCCATCGGGTCCCACAGGTCCGACCTCGGCCATGTGGTTTGGGTCCGCTTTGGTATATCATGTCTTCACCATAGCCCAAGCTTCCCTTGCACCTTGTCGGCAGGCTGATATCCTCGATAACCCGAAGCGCCGCCGCACTCCCTTGAGCTTCACTATAAGCTCCCCCATGCCTCCTGGCGGGGACGCGGATGGCCACAAGGCTTGGGCAATACCCTGCATCACCTGCCGAACTTGCTCGTGCAGTTGTGAGAGCTCTGGTAGAAGATCACCCGAAGACCCGGGCATCTCCTCCGCGGGACGACCCGTCAGCATACCTGCAGACATAACACTGTTAGCCGACTTCTTCGCTGAAATCCTTTAAAAGTTCGTTCAAGCACTTACTAAAAATGCCGTGCCGAAGCCATTTATTCTCCTTCACGAAGTCCGCAAGCTGGGCTCAGACATCTTTCAGTTCCACGCCCAACCGGATATTGGCGTTTTGGAGATCATTTTTCTCCTGCCTGACTCGCATCAGCACGTTCTCGCCAGCATTTCACTGTCGATCATCACGTGCTGCATCGACCTCCATGGCCTCCGGATTCATTCCGGGGCCACCTGCAACATCTATTGTTAGGTTTGCATACATGCCGCATACTACCTGGTACCCGTATTCTTTGCAATGGATACAAGTGTTACCAGAGGGACCCTTCTCAGACTCCTTCAACGCGGCAACAGCAGCCCCTAGCTGGGCCTTGCACTCGGCCAGCTCTTGAGACAATTGGGAATTCTTCTCTATAAGAACCTGCACAAATAATGATCCTTAAATCAGTTGCGTCAACTTTTTCAAGTCTCAGGGGCTACTGATGCATATAATCGTCAGATTTTCTTACCCGTATATCCCTTACATACTGGTCCGTGGCTCTGGCTAGACCATTATGAGCAACACGGATGTACGCGTCTTCGGAATTGAAGGCATCAAATGCCTCTGGTGAGAAACAAGCGTCACGGAGTTTGGCCCAGCGACGCCTGTGATTCATGGCGCTCTCCACTTCGGAATTTGTAGCGGATAGTCTGTCCGCATCCTCTGTAGGAGGATCATCTGGCGTCTGCCCCGTGTTAGCTTCCGCCTCCATGTCTGGCCCTGGAGCCCGACTGGTCGAGGCGTGATTGGCAGCCTCTCCGGATATAGTCCGGTGAGCGTTTTTTCTGCTAAGAAACATGGACGTCATTATATTTTAAGAAAGACGACAACCACGGAGTGAGGTTTTGCGTCATACCTCTGCGCTAGCGTCTCCGTCCTGACCGCCTTCCTTTTTGGCCTACCCGACTTCGGTGCCTCTTGTTGGCGAGTTGCTGCGGGTTTGGCACGGCGTCCCGAATGCCTTCCCTGTAAAACACCATATGTGTATGGTAGGTGAAGTGCATAAAAGGGGATCCTTTTTGGGAGTTGGGACTTTGGTTTTTCTTACGTGCGACGCAGGGAGTAGTCCGGGATAGTCGGCCGTTATGGCCACCATGGCATCATCACAGCTCAATTGATAGAATTGCCTATCCATCAGCTCCACGAATATGTCCGGATCCTCTTCGAGTCTGGGATCGAGGGCCCGGCCAGGGTCCTCTAGTTTTGGAGGTGGGCTGTTGACCTCCCTTACAGCTTTTCGCAGTTCCTGCCGTGAAATGGCAAGGTGAGTACCTACGACGAAGAATGCGGGAAGGATGGGAGTAAAGATGTACAACTCACCCAGCTTGGAGGGTTGTACATGGAGAATCCATCCCGTGGCTTGATACGGATGAACTCCTCTTCCTCTCCGTTGAACAACTTGGACAGAATTTTTGCTAAATCAGCAGCGGAGTCCGGTCCCTTACGCCCGCAACGGGTGGCATCATCTTCCCCGTTAAAACACCATAGGGGGTGCCCTCGATATTGAAGTGGCTGCACTCCCCGCATTATGCATATTGACATAACCTCGATTATTGCCAGTCCTAATTGAGCCAGCGCTTTATTCCGGTTCATCAGGTAAAGGACTTCTCCGTTGTCTTCCTCCCGGGGGCTCCGTGGGCGCCAGCTTCGGAGTTTCTTCAGAGGAGCATTGTTGAACTCAGGAAGGCCCCGCCGAACAGGGTCTGGAAGGGGGACGTCCTCCATGTAAAACCACTCCGAAGGCCAGTCTTCGGACGTCTTCTTCGGAGTACCGGACAGATATCCGGTCTCGGCGATGCACCATATTTTGGCTCCGCCCACCTGATAGAGTGACCCCTTCTGTGTGCGGGGCACAAGGCAAAATAACCTTTTCCACAGATCGAAATGAGCCTCGCAGCCCAGAAATAGCTCACAAAGGGCAACATAACCAACGATGTGTAATATGGAAGCAGGGGTGAAATTATGCAGTTGGAGGCCAGAAAACTCCAGGAGCCCGTGGAGGAATGGATGAATTGGAAATCTGAGTCCCCTTAGTAAGTAAGGGACAAGGCATACCCGCTCCCCCTTGGAGGGACTGGGGAAGCTCTCCGCTTGCTCCCCATCATTATAGGTGGCGAGCCCGGCTCGGACGGGGACCATATACACTGGAGGGAGAAATCCCTGGGTCTGCAACTCTACTAATCAGTTGTGCGGGACTGAACACTTCTCCCAATCACCGGGCTTAGGGCTATGGGAGCAAGAGGAGGAGCTGCGGTGGCCGGCCATGATGGAATGGATTTTTCCGAGCACCTTCCGATGGATTTTCACCGTGGGAGGATGGTGTGGATTGGATCTAAGAATCCCCATCCCTTTAATAGACGATTTATTTACCTGGATAGGGGGGCGAATGTAAAAACGCCCTGGCTCCTCGCATTCGCTCGACGCGTGGAAGATCGCCCTTATTGGGCGCAGAACCCAAGAAGTCCAACATTTATGGGAGCCGGACACTACTTAGCAGATATTCAGGATTTGGAGAAGAACCCGCCTTGCAATGCAGAAGACAATACAACGCGTCGGACTCATCGCCATTGAAGCCTGGTTCAGGGGCTACTGAGGGAGTCCTAGATTAGGGGGTCTCCGGACAGCCGGACTATATCCTTTGGCCGGACTATTGGACTATGAAGATACAAGATTGAAGACTTCATCCCGTGTCCGAATGGGACTCTCCTTCATCCCGTATCACTCAGTCATAGGTTCTATAAAGTATGCTATGTTGTTTACCAGTCCTACTGTATACCTTAGCATGATTCTGGCAAGGGAGTACTGTCAGAGTAATTGGACACGGATACCCCGAAGACAGCAAGATGATATTTCAAGACATCGGGGCTGGCAAAGCCCCTCAGTCCGACTGCCGGCTACCGATTACACCAACCTGCTGGCTGCCAACTGCGCCAACCTGCCGGCTGCCGACTGCGCCAACCAGCCGGCTGCCGACTGCTCTGCCCAGCCGGCTACCGACTGCGCCAACCAGCCGGCTGCAGCCCGAAGCGACATCGACAAGACACCGATGAGACAATTGTACTCGAGCACTATTCACGTGTCATCTCAGCCATCATGTATAGTGTCACTTGTCCCCTGGCACTATTTATGAAGTGACCCAGGGGACAAGGATGACACCCACCATGCCTAGCCCACGCCACTACCTAGCTTAGGTAGTAAGCTACCACCTTGCCTATATAAGGCACGCATCCATCAATCCATCCAGGGACACACACACACACTCACGGCCACAAGCCATGGCCATACATGGCCGGCCACTAGCATGCCTCGAATAGGCATATACCAGATCAGATGCACTGGTCACTGATCCCAGATACAGCTCTAGGAGCACTTTGTACTGCCCGATGTACACCCCAGATAGATACACTCAGACATGCAGCAGTAGGAGTATTATCTCTACGGAGAGCTCCGAAGCTGTGTAAACCACCGCGTGCTACTCGCATACCCGCTCCCGGGCCTATCAATAGCAGTCTTACCCACACACTAAGCCCTTGTGGCATCTGTCGACTCGCAAGCCCCCCGTGAGAAATACCACGACAGTTGGCGCCCACCTTGGGGCGGTACTACTGCTACGCTACCACGCTGCTGCTGGTTTCGCTGTCCGGGCGGGACCCCTTTTTCTTCATCGCCTCCGCCGCGGCGTCGCGCCGTCTCTCCGGTAGCGCTCGGGGGCTCGACATCAACCCGCCCCCGGAGCGGCCGCGAGGGGTGGCGTGTCCTCCCGTCGGCCTCTTCGTCTTCACCACCGCGGCGTCGCGCCGCCTCTCCGATAGCGGTCGGGGGCTCGACATCGACATGCCCCCGGAATGGCCGTGAGGGGCGGCGTGACCTCACCATCGGCCTTGCCTCCTTCATCACCACCGTTGCGACGCTGGCCGTCCGTCCGCGCGCGCGTCCGCGTTCGGGGCCTCGTTTTGGTCGGCGGTGTCCATCCGCGCGCCGCTCGCGCCGCTTCCTCCGTGTTGCGCCTTGCTCCGGCCGCCGCGCCCATTCGCTCCTCCACATACCATCTTTGCAAGCTAGCTAGATATGAGTCAAACAATGGTCAAAGCATTGCCCGTACCCAAGCCAGATAATCACCGTATAATCCCTGGTCAATGGCCGTATAATGGTCATGCGCCAAGCCTCCTATGCAGCTCGCCTGACTTCACCTGTTGACTGCGGGCGACCTCTGCGCCCGCTCGTTGCCAGCGCACGAGCCGCCGGCCTCCCGGTCTGCTGCCGCTTCCCAGTCCGCATCCACGTTGCCTCGGCCGCCCGCACTGCTCCGACTGCTCGTGCCGGCTATCTCAGCCTGCTCCGCGCGTGGCCGGCTGCTCTGTTCCGCCTGCCGTTTCCACCTCCTTCGCCCGTGGCCGGCTGCTGCTCCGCCTGCGCGCCCCATCCCGGGCCGTCTGCCGACTCCCCGTTAGCTGGCCACGCTGCCTCGCGCTGCTTCGGCCTCGCACCGCCGACTGCCGCCTCGTGCCTGGCCCCGCTCCTCCGCCTGGCCAACGCCGCGCCTGCACCTTTGCGCCGCCTCCATCTCGCGCGCACGGCCCCCGTTTCGCTGCTCCGAGTACCCGCTCCTCCGTGCCATCTCGCCGCCTGGTGTAGGCCGGGTCCCGCGCGTCCGGGCCGGCTGCTGCGTGCTCGGGCCTGTGCCTCCGCGCCGTCCGACTCCACGCACCGCGCTGGGTCCGGCTGCGCCCGCGCCTCGCTCCGACTCCACCCTGCTCTAGCCGCGTCCGGCCTCCATTTGCTCCCGGTCCGGCCTCTGCTCCCGCCGGCTTGCCGCTCCAGCCGGCTGCCGACTTCGGGCGCCGGGTCCACCTCCTCCCGCGCCCGTCCGGCTGTCAAGTCCCCGTTGCCGGCTCGTCGCTCCGGCTGCCTGCGCCACCACCCGGACGGCCCGGTCATCTCCAGCTCTGCCTGCTTCCCCGCGCGTGCATCCGGCTTGCGCCGTTCTGCGCGTGCCGGCTCGCGCCGACTCCGTGGGGGACGAGCTCGCCTCGCCGGCTTGCTGCTCCGGCCGACTAACGTGCTCTGGGAAGCCACGCGCACCCTCACCGGCTCCCCGCGCCTTGAGTGCCTTTGGCCGGCTGCCTCTGCTGGAGAAAGAAAAAGGGGCCGGCTGGAAACAAAAAGAAAGAGAAAGAGAAGTCAGAGGCCGGCTGCTGGGAAGAGTCGGACGCCTGCTGCTGGGTCAGCAAAGTGTGCCGACTGGCAAAAAAAACGTTCGTCTATCCGTCCTCCTGCTTCGCCACTCAGACGGCTAGACGCGACCCGGCCTACCTACCAGCTTCAACATCTGGTCGGAAAGAGCGCCGGCTCGGCCGCGTCCCGCTCGCTCCCTGCCGGTCAAGCCCGACCGGCCGGAACCTCCTCGAGCGCCCGAATCTCGGGCGATACATCCAGCGGGTGCGCTGACGCGCCCCCACGAGGAAGAAGACAAAGTAGTCGTCGGGAGATCCGGCCCGACTGCTCAGCAGTTGGCCCGAATCTCGGGGGCTACACCCAGCGGGTGCGCTGACGCGCCCTCGCGAAGAAAGAGAAGACAAAGTAGTTGCCGGGAGATCCGGCCCGACTGCTCAGCAGTCGGCCCGAATCTCGGGGGCTACACCCAGCGGGTGCGCTGACGCGCCCTCGCGAAGAAAGAGAAGACAAAGTAGTTGCCGGGAGATCCGGCCCGACTGCTCAGCAGTCGGCCCGAATCTCGGGGGCTACACCCAGCGGGTGCGCTGACGCGCCCTCGCGAAGAAAGAGAAGACAAAGTAGTTGCCGGGAGATCCGGCCCGACTGCTCAGCAGTCGGCCCGAATCTCGGGGGCTACACCCAGCGGGTGCGCTGACGCGCCCTCGCGAAGAAAGAGAAGACAAAGTAGTTGCCGGGAGATCCGGCCCGACTGCTCAGCAGTCGGCCCGAATCTCAGGGGCTACACCCAGTGGGTGCGCTGGCGCGCCCCCACGGAAGATTACAAATATGAGAAGAATTTTGTCCGGCTCCGAACAGCCGGCAGAAGAGAAAAAGAAGAAGATAGGACGTTGCAAGACGCCTCGCCGCCTGGCCGGTCGAGCCTGACCGGCCAGAACCCCCCTTCAAGCACCCGGGGGCTGCACCCAGCGGGTGCGCCGACGCGCTCTGCGAGCGCCGAGTCGCGCCGGCTGTCTTCACGACCGCGACTACATGAAAATCAATGTGAGCTCCTCACCCGCATATTTTTTGCACCACGCAAGCATGGATAACCACGAGCGATGCTCGGGGGCTGTCTCCGCGTTTTATTACAGTAGCATCACTGTTCGCCCCGGCGCCAGCCAGAGTTGGCCCGGGGGCTGGCCGCTTGGCCTGAGGCATTAGTTCTCGCAGACGGCTTAGTACCGTGCGCGGTACCAAAGGCCCACTCTTAGTCACAGACCGCAGAGCGGCTGTCCGACTAGCGAGAGTGAGCGCTGGAGGTCACCCACGCGAAAAACGTCCGGGAAGAAAAACGGATCAGGCGACCCGGTCGTTTCCTTTACAAGTATCTACTCGGTTGAATCTGCTCCTAGACTCTGAGTACTGTACACTCCACTTCGCGGCCCACTCTCAGCCACAGACCGCAGAGCGGCTGTCCGGCAAGCAAGAGCACAAGCCAAAGAGTGGAGGGAACACGAAAAAGATTGAAGGGGGCTCGGACGAAGCCGAGTCGGCACCCTCCGCATAAAACTTGCAATACTAAAAGCAAGCATACGATATATTTGCGTGGACTAACTTTGTCCTTTTTTATGATCATTTCCATGAACATTTGCTAAAAAACCTCCGCCCAACTTTGCCAAGTTGCCCGGAGGCTTGGGGGCTACTGTCGGAGTAATTGGACACGGATACCCCGAAGACGGCAAGATGATATGTCAAGACATCGGGGCTGGCAAAGCCCCTCAGTCCAACTGCCGGCTACCGATTACACCAACCTGCCGGCTGCCAACTGCGCCAACCTACCGGCTGCCGACTGCGCCAACCAGCCGGCTGCCGACTGCTCTGCCCAGCCGGCTGCCGACTGCGCCAACCAGCCGGCTGCCGGCTGCAGCCCGAAGCGACATCGACAAGACACCGACGAGACAATTGTACCCGAGCACTATTCACGTGTCATCTCAGCCATCATGTATAGTGTCACTTGTCCCCTGGCACTATTTATGAAGTGACCCAGGGGACAAGGATGACACCCACCATGCCTAGCCCACGCCACTACCTAGCTTAGGTAGTAAGCTACCACCATGCCTATATAAGGCACGCATCCATCATTCCATCCAGGGACACACACACACACTCACGGCCACAAGCCATGGCCATACATGGCCGGCCACTAGCATGCCTCGAATAGGCATATACCAGATCAGATGCACTGGTCACTGATCCCAGATACAGCTCCAGGAGCACTTTGTACTGCCCGATGTACACCCCAGATAGATACACTCAGACATGCAGCAGTAGGAGTATTATCTCTATGGAGAGCTCCGAAGCTGGGTAAACCACCGCGTGCTACTCGCATACCCGCTCCCGGGCCTATCAGCAGCAGTCTTACCCACACACTAAGCCCTTGTGGCATCTGTCGACTCGCAAGCCCCCCGTGAGAAATACCACGACAAGTACAATAGTGATCTAGGAGAAGATCACTGGACAACGGTCAAAATTATCCTTAGAGGACTAAGGAAATATTTCTCGGTTATGGAGGTGATAAAAGAGTTTGTCGTAAAGAGTTACGTCGATGCAGGCTTTTTACATCGATCTAGATGACTCTAAGTCTCGATCTGGATACATATTGAAAGTGGGAGCAATTAGCTAGAGTAGCTCCGTACAGAGCATTGTAGACATAGAAATTTGCGAGATACATACGGATCTGAATGTTGCAGACCCGTAGACTAAGCTTCCCTCACAAGCAAAACATGATCACTCTTTGGGTGTTAATCACATAGCAATGTGAACTAGAATATTGACTCTAGTAAACCCTTTGGATATTAGTCACATTGAGATGTGAACTAATCACATAAGGATGTGAACTAGATTATTGACTCTAGTGCAAGTGGGAGACTGAAGGAAATATGCCCTAGAGGCAATAATAAAGTTTTTATTTATATTTCCTTATATCATGATAAATGTTTATTATTCATGCTAGAATTGTATTGACCGGAAACTTAGTACATGTGTGAATACATAGACAAACAAAGTGTCACTAGTATGCCTCTACTTAACTAGCTCGGTGAATCAAAGATGGTTAAGTTTCCTAGCCATAGACATGAGTTGTCATTTGATTAACGGGATCACATCATTAGAGAATGATGCGATTGACTTGACCCATCCATTAGCTTAGCATGATGATCGTTTAGTTTGTTGCTATTGCTTTCTTCATGACTTATACATGTTCCTATGACTATGATATTATGCAACTCCCGAGTACCGCAGAACACTTTGTGTGCTACCAAACGTCACAACGTAACTGGGTGATTATAAAGGTGCTCTACAGGTGTCTCCGATGGTACTTGTTGAGTTGGCATAGATCGAGATTAGGATTTGTCACTCCGATTGTCGGAGAGGTATCTCTGGGCCCTCTCGGTAATGCACATCACTATAAGCCTTGCAAGCATTGTGACTAATGAGTTAGTTGCGGGATGATGCATTACAGAACGAGTAAAGAGACTTACCGGTAACGAGATTGAACTAGGTATGAGGATACCGACGATCGAATCTCGGGCAAGTAACATACCAATGACAAAGGGAACAACGTATGTTGTTATGCGGTTTGACCGATAAAGATCTTCGTGAAATATGGAGGAACCAATATGAGCATCCAGGTTCTGCTATTGGTTATTGACCAGATATGAGTCTAGGTCATGTCTGCATAGTTCTTGAACCCGTAGGGCCCGCATGCTTAACGTTCGGTGATGATCGGTATTATGAGTTTATGTGTTTTGATGTACCGAAGGTAGTTCGGAGTCCCGGATGAGATCGGGGACATGACGAGGAGTCTAGGAAGTGGATTCCTCCTCTCCTTGGGGCGCACCAAGGCTGGCCGGCCTCCCCCTTGCTCCTTTATATACGAGGGAGGGGGCACCCTAAGACACACAAGTTGATTGTTCCAAGCTATGTGCGGTGCCCCCCACCATAGTCCACCTCGATTATATCATAGCGGTGCTTAGGCGAAGCCCTGCGTCGGTAGCAACATCATCACTGTCATCATGCCCTCGTGCTAACGGAACTCTCCTGTGAAGCTCTGCTGGATCGGAGTTCTTGGGACGTCATCGAATTGAACATGTGCTGAACTCGGAGGTGCCGTCCGTTCGGTACCTTGATCGGTCGGATCATGAAGACGTACGACTATATCAACCGCGCTTCCTCTTATGGTCTACTAGGATACGTGGACAATACTCACCTCTCTTGTTGCTATGCATCACCATGATCTTACGTGTGCGTAGGAAATTTTTGAAATTACTACGTTCCCCAACAAGCGCTCCAGAACTTCTCTGAACCCAATCCTGCTTGCTGTGAGGGGCTTGAGGCGCAGCCGTTACTGTGCTGCCGTAGCAGCAGTGGAGGCGACAACTTGAGGCGAGGCCACGCCTTCAACAGCAGGCAGCATCTCGAACAACAACCAAGTAAAGCTAGCTTGATCCATCCGCACTTCAAAGCTAGCTAACAGTGCGTCGGTCAATTTAGTTGACCGATTCTGGCTAGCCACAAAATTCCTTTACATGTGCACAACACAAACAACAGCCCGACGGCGGGTCAAGGAGACGTCGGCATGTGTCATGGCCGTTGTCCACAACGGCGACGCCGGCTCAAAGCACGGCAGCAGGGACAGCGGCTCAGTGACTCCAGCAAGTGGAGACAAGTGTTGCTGACGCTGACTGTATGTACTCATTAATGCAAAGGTTGCCCAGGAACCGATCGAATTGAACAACGATACGGACAACCAAAAACCATTGGAGACAAGTGTTGCTAACGAGGATGATTATGTCGATCTCGAATCCGGGCGACTCAAATCTTTAAACGCAGGCCGGAAATTTCCAAACATCTAGTAGATACGATCAACCACATCTAGTAGACACACGAGCCGTCCAGTACGGCGATGGAACCGTCGAAAATCTGGTTGATGAAGATTGGACTGAATTCGGCGCCTAAAGTCCCAAGGTTGTCCATAACGGGTTATCATGCATGATTTTTTCCGTGCCAGTTCTTCTTCGTCTGACCAACCGCGAGCCTCTCGATCCCTGATAGAGATCCCTTCAAGAACTCAACACCACCGTGCGCATGCCCCACGGTGGGCGCCAACCAAGGTAGTTAGAATCCCGACTCGACTCCTAGAATCCTATGACTTCACGACCCTATGGAAGCATGTCGATCCAAGTCCCACTAGGAATCCATATCAGGTAGAATCCATGTTGAGTCGCGATCCAAATCATAGAATCCTGTAGAAAATTGTAGAATCCCGATTATGCTATGGACTATGTCGGATTCTACTAATTTATCTAAGTCATATGTTTAGTTGTAGCACAATCATATGCCACTATCTAAATCCTTTTTCACATGCCTCATGGACCTTTATTCCCCTCTCAATCCCAAACGCTCAGCCACTGACACCTTTGATCTTGCTCTATGAAACACTAGCTCGAAACTGAGGATCACTCTTGTCGACGGATGGCATTGGTGTGAGAAGGAGGATGCATCAAGATGGATTGGAGAAGGAGAGGAAGACCCTTCAAGGTTCAGCACTACAGATCAGCTATATAAGTGATTGGCTATTCACATACTCTAACAAACCTCCTAAGTAAATTTCGTACATTGATGATTTAAATGTTCTACATATTTCCTCGCATATATGTTCCATACATGCAAGCTAGGATTGAAGTGTATGTTTTTTGCTCTATATTTAGTGTTAATGTCTATAAAACCCATATAAATTTCCGGCTTGGATAGAAAATATATTATTTGAGTAAATGTAGCAGAATCCTCGATTCCACGACTCGATACTACAACTCGATTCTGTCTAAGGAAAATCGATCTGGCTCTGAATCCCAACTATGACTACCTTGGTGCCAACTGTCGTGGAATTGTCACGGCAGATGTCCTAATGTGAGGACTTAGTCGTGAGGCCAACACATCTATGTGGTAGCTTGAACGGGGTTGGTAGGAATCGAGAGACGCGAGGTTTTACCCAGGTTCAGCCCCTCACTGTGGAGGTAAAAGCCTACATCCTGCTTCATTGATATTGATGATCATCACGATTACAGGGGTGCTCTATCTCAAGAGCTATCGACTTGTCCATCTATCTAGACTTATGAAACTTGTGGAACCTGTCCACCTTGGGGAGCCCTACCCCTCCTTATATATGTTGAAGGGGCGGCTTACATGACTAGTCCAATTAGGATTAGGATTATTCTATTACAAGTGGAGTCCTAGTCTTGCTTCCTTTGTAAGGGAATATTCCTTATGCTTTCCTCTTAAACCGGTGCTACCTCTTGAGCACTGCGTTGGTTTTCCACGAAGAGGAAGGGATGATGCAGCAAAGTAGCGCAAGTATTTCCCTCAGTTTTTGAGAACCAAGGTATCAATCCAGTAGGAGGCTACGCGCGAGTCCCTCGTACCTGCACAAAACAAATAAATCCTCGTAACCAACGCAAATAGGGGTTGTCAATCCCTATAAGGCCACTTACGAGAGTGAGATCTGATAGATATGATAAGATAAGATTTTTGGTATTTTTATGATAAAAGATGCAAAGTAAAATAAAGGCAAAGTAAATAGCAAAGGAAATAACTAAGTAGTAGGAGATCAATATGATAAAGATAGACCCGGGGGCCATAGGTTTCACTAGTGGATTCTCTCGAGAGCATAAGTATTCTACGGTGGGTGAACAAATTACTGTTGAGCAATTGACAGAATTGAGCATAGTTATGAGAATATCTAGGTATGATCATGTATATAGGCATCACGTCCGAGACAAGTAGACCGACTCTTGCCTACATCTACTACTATTGCTCCACTCATCGACCACTATACAACATGCATCTAGAGTATTAAGTTAAAAACAGAGTAACACCTTAAGCAAGATGACATGATGTAGAGGGATAGACTCATGCAATATGAAGAAAACCCATCTTGTTATCCTCGATGGCAACAATACAATACGTGCCTTGCTGCCCCTACTGTCACTGGGAAAGGACACCGCAAGATTGAACCCAAAGCTAAGCACTTCTCCCACTGCAAGAAAGATCAATCTAGTAGGCCAAACCAAACTGATAATTCGAAGAGACTTGCAAAGATAACCAAATAAAAATGGCATTAGTTCTCGTGAGCGCTAAGGTTTCTGTTTTTTACAGCAAGTTCAACAAGACTTTCCCCAAGTGTTCCCAACGGTTCTACTTGGCACAAAAACTAATTAAACGCAAAAAACACAACCAAAATAGAGGCTAGATAAATTAGTTATTACTAAATAGGAGAAAAAAGCAAGGAATAAAAATAAAATTGGGTTGCCTCCCAACAAGCGCTATCATTTAACGCCCCTAGCCAGGCATAACAAGCAAGAATAGATCTAGATATTGCCATCTTTAGTAGGCAATTCTTCAATGAGGCATATACCATATTTAGGAATTTCTTTGTTTTTTATTAATTATCAAACTTTTAGGCACAAGATCTAAAATTCATTTGTAACAAATGGTTCCTTAATGATAGCAAAAAGATTGGGATGAATACTTATAGATTTGAGATCCGCATTTTCCTTACTAGATGATTCACCCTTATTTTTAGGAATGTACATAAGCTTGGAAACTTTAGTGGAAGGACTTGGAGTATTCTTTACGGAACAAAAAAGCGATTCCCAAGTTGGTAATAATATTCTCAAGTTTATCGATCCTAACGGAATCGTGATTTATTTTCTCATTAACTATTGGTTCCTTTTCTTTAATATCTTTCAAAGTAACTCTTACTTTAGATCCATATTGAGAGATTCGGTTGTGGATCTTTTTATCCAAACTTTCAATTAATTCTACGGTAGCAACCTTATTTTCAATAATTTCAAGCTTTTGCATTACATGCTCCAAAGTTAATATAGTTCCATTAACCAAGAGAGGGGGTGAGCCAAATAAATCTAACATAGCATTATAAGAACCAAAAGTATGGCTACCCAAAAAGTTCCCTCCGGTAATAGTATCAAGAACATAACGGTGCTAAGGAGTAATGCCAACATAAAAATTGTGAAGGAGAACGGAAGTAGATTGCTTCCTAGTAGATCTATTTTGAGCATTACAAATTATATACCAAGCATCTTTTAGATTTTCTCCCTCCCTTTGCTTAAAATTTAGAATTTCATTTTCGGGAGACAACGGAGAAGATAAGGGACTAGCCATAACGACAAGCAAACAAACTAACACACAAGCCAACAGAAAGCAAGCAGGCAAAAAGAGGCAAATAGAGAAAAAGAGGGAGGATAGAGAGAGAGGGCGAATAAAACGGCAAGGGTGAAGTGGGGGAGAGGAAAACGAGAGGCAAATGGCAAATAATGTAATGTGGGAGATAAGGGTATGTGATGGGTACTTGGTATATTGACTTTTGCGTAGACCTCCCCGGCAACGGCGCCAAAAATCCTTCTTGCTTCCTCTTGAGCACTGCGTTGGTTTTCCCCGAAGAGGATGGGATGATGCAGCAAAGTAGCGTAAGTATTTCCCTCAGTTTCTGAGAACCAAGGTATCAATCCAGTAGGAGGCTACGCGCGAGTCCCTCGTACGTGCACAAAACAAATAAATCCTCGCAACCAACGCAAATAGGGGTTGTCAATCCCTACAAGGCCACTTACGAGAGTGAAATCTGATAGATATGATAAGATAATATTTTTGGTATTTTTATGATAAAATATGCAAAGTAAAATAAAGGCAAATTAAATAGCAAAAGAAATAACTAAGTAGTAGGAGATCAATATGATAAAGATAGACCCGGGGGCCATAGGTTTCACTAGTGGCTTCTCTCGAGAGCATAAGTATTCTACGGTGGGTGAACAAATTACTGTTGAGCAATTGACAGAATTGAGCATAGTTATGAGAATATCTAGGTATGATCATGTATATAGGCATCATGTCTGAGACAAGTAGACCGACTCCTGCCTGCATCTACTACTATTACTCCACTGATTGACCGCTATCCAGCATGCATCTAGAGTATTAAGTTAAAAACAGAGTAACGCCTTAAGCAAGATGACATGATGTAGAGGGATAGACTCATGCAATATGAAGAAAACCCCAGCTTGTCATCCTCGATGGCAACGATACAATACGTGCCTTGCTGCCCCTACTGTCACTGGGAAAGGACACCGCAAGATTGAACCCAAAGCTAAGCACTTCTCCGATTGCAAGAAAGATTAATCTAGTAGGCCAAACCAAACTGATAATTTGAAGAGACTTGCAAAGATAACCAATCATACATAAAAGAATTCAGAGAAGATTCAAATATTGTTCACAGATAAACTTGATCATAAACCCACAAGTTGGAGACAGATCATCAACAAGCTCTATTTTTATCATTTACCTACTCGAGGACGAGCAGGAATTAAGCTTGGGGATGCTTGATACGTCTCCAACTTATCTATAATTTTTGATTGTTCCATGCTATTATATTATCTATTTTGGATGTTTAATGGGCTTTAATATACCTTTTTATATTATTTTTGGGACTAACCTACTAACCAAAGGCCCAGTGCAAATTGCTGTTTTTTTGCCTATTTCAATGTTTCACATAAAAGGAATATCAAACGGAATCCAAATAGAATGAAACCTTTGGGATAGTTATTTTTGGAACAAACATGATCCAGGAGACTTGTAGTGGAGGTCAAGAAAGAAGCGAGGAGGCCACGAGGCAGGAGGGCGCGCCCCCCACCCTCGTGGGCGCCTCGCAGCTCCAGCGACGTACTACTTCCTCCTATATATACCCATATACCCCGAAAACATCCAGGAGCACCACGAAACCCCATTTCCACTGCCACAACCTTCTGTACCCATGAGATCCCATCTTGGGGCCTTTTCCGGTGCTCCGCCGGAGGGTGAATCGATCACGAAGGGCTTCTACATCAACACTATAGCCTCTCCGATGATGTGTGAGTAGTTTATGACAGACCTTCAGGTCCATAGTTATTAGCTAGATGGCTTCTTCTCTCTCTTTGGATCTCAATACAAAATTCTCCTCGATTCTCTTGGAGATCTATTCGATGCAATTCTTTTTGTGATGTGTTTGTCGAGATCCGATGAATTGTGGGTTTATGATCAAGATTATCTATGAACAATGTTTGATTCTTCTCTGAAATCTTTTATGCGTGATTTACTATCTTTGCAACTCTCTTTGAATTATCAGTTTGGTTTGGCCTACTAGATTGATCTTTCTTGCAATGGGAGAAGTTCATAGCTTTGGGTTCAATCTTGCGGTCTCCTTTCCCAGTGACAGAAGGGGCAGCAAGGCACATAGTGTATTGTTGCCATCGAGGATAAAAAGAAGGGGTTTATATCATATTGCTTGAGTTTATCCCTCTACATCATGTCATCTTGCCTAATGTGTTACTCTATTCTTATGAACTTAATACTCTAGATGCATGCTGGATAGCGGTAGATGTGTGGAGTAATAGTAGTAGATGCATAATCGTTTCGGTCTTAAGCAAGATGGCATGATGTAGAGGGATAGACTCATGCAATATGAAGAAAACCCCAGCTTGTTATCCTCGATGGCAACAATACAATACGTGCCTTGCTGCCCCTGCTGTCACTGGGAAAGGACACCGCAAGATTGAACCCAAAGCTAAGCACTTCTCCCATTGCAAGAAAGATCAATCTAGTAGGCCAAACCAAACTAATAATTCGAAGAGACTTGCAAAGATAACCAATCGTACATAAAAGAATTCAGAGAAGATTCAAATATTGTTCATAGATAGACTTGATCATAAACCCACAATTCATCGATCTCAGCAAACAAACTGCAAAAAGAAGATTAGATCGAATAGTTCTCCACAAGAGAGGGGGAGAACATTGTATTGAGATCCAAAAAGAGAGAAGAAGTCATCTAGCTACTAACTATGAACCCGTAGGTCTGAGGTAAACTACTCACACTTCATCGGAGGGGCTATGGTGTTGATGTAGGAGCCCTCCGTGGTCGATACCCCCTCCGGCGGAGCTCCGGAGCAGGCCCCAAGATGGGATCTCGTGGATACAGAAAGTTACGGCGGTGGAATTAGAGTTTTGGATCCATATCTGATCGGTTGGGGGTACGTGGTTATATATAGGAGGAAGGAGTACGTCGGTGGAGCAACAGGGGGCCCACGAGGGTGGAGGGCGCGCCTGGTGGGGGTGGGCGCGCCCCCCTACCTCGTGGCCTCCTGTTTCCTTTCTTGACGTATGGTCCAAGTCTCCCGGGTCTTGTTCATTGAGAAAATTACGTTCCCGAAGGTTTCATTCTGGTTGGACTCCGTTTGATATTCCTTTTCTTAGAAACCCTAAAACAGACAAAAAACAACAATTCTGGGTTGGGCCTTTGGTTAATAGGTTAGTCCCAAAAATAATATAAAAGTGGATAATAAAGCCCAATAATGTCCAGAACAGTAGATAATATAGCATGGAGAAATCAAAAATTATAGATAGGTTGGAGACGTATCAACCGACCCACCATAACACAAGCCGGTCTTCCATGAACCGCCTTCTGGGCCTCCGGGTCTTGTCGCTCCTCTGACCCTCATGCCGGGTCACCAATGAGTCACCTGGCTCGGCCGGGTCATTAGTGAGTGGAGAGATCCGTGCGGGTTACTTAGTGAGTCGCCAAATCAGGGCAGATCACCAGTTAGTCGCCAAGTCCGTCCGGGTCATACATCCGGCTGGGTCATACCGTGGGGTATATCCCCTACACTAGGTCAAAATGACTTATATACCAGAAGAGGGGCACTGGAGGTGGGCCGAGGAGGGCACAACCCACCAGGGCGCGCCTGGGCTCCCTGGCGCGCCCGGGTGGGTTGTGCCCACTTGGTGGGCCCCCTCTAGTACTTATTAGCTCCAATATTTATTATATATTCCATAAAAAATCTCCGTAAAGTTATAGCTCATTTGGAGTTGTGCAGAATAGGTAGCCCGACGTAGCTTTTTTGGGTCCAGAATTCCAGCTCCCGGTATTCTTCCTCTTTGTGTGTACCTTGCATATTATGAGAGAAAAGACATTAGAAATACTCCAAAAAGAATTATTATAGATAAAAACAATATAAGTAATAGTAGGTAACATGATGCAAAATGGGCGTATCAAGTACTTGGACCGATACAATCGCCGAGACCAAGTACTTGTGGTGGCTAAGTCTGGGGCAGTACAACCACTCTAGTCACCGGTAGTACCGGTACGCCTAAGCCATTCGTAAACTACCGATTCACCACCGCCCAACTACCTCTCCACATCAGACGAGAGTCACCCCTTAGCGGTGGATGGAGTGGTACTTGGTCGGTACAATCGCCGAGCAGCAGTCTTAGGGTTCGCTAAGCACTAGGTAGTACAATCGCCTGGAGGCAGTGGTACAACCGCTTGGCGAACACGTGGAGACTGCAACCCTAGGGTATCACCCCTAGGGCGGTGGTTGTCCCGAAAGTACTGATTGGTCGGTACAACTGCTTGTGAAGGAAAAAAATAGAACTGCCATAACTTATGCATACGAACTCTGAATTGAGAAAACTCAAGCTTGTTGGATAGTAAGAAGAGGCAGTAGAAAATGCCAAAGGTATAGAGATGAGAAACCTCTTGGAATGAAGAACCGACAAAAACTCCAACATGGAAAACATCATAGAAGATGCATACATGAACCCATTTTTCGATGAACTCGAGCTTGTGATGAAGATTACCAAAAGCTCTAAAACTCACAAAGAGAAACACCAAACAAGAACCAAGAAATATGATGCAAAAATGCAATGGTTTGAGCTCTCTACGAATGATACAATCAAGACACTTACTTGAGAGCCCCCCTTGATAGTACGACAATCGATCCTATAACTCGGTCTCCCAACTACCACCATGAGACCAGTAAAATAGAAAACCTATCAAGGGAAAACCTTTGCCTTGCACAAACTCCACTTGAGCTAGATGATGACGATCTTGACTTCCTCAAGTTGGACCACCTTTCTTGATTGTGTTGGCTCGGTGAAGACTACTTGATTGCTCCCCCATAATACACAATGGGTGAGCCACTCTTCGGCACATCTTCAAATGTCCATTGTCACCACAATGGATGGCAAGCTTCAAGCATGTGATCTCTTCATGATGCTCCACTTGAACTTGCACACCGCAACCTTGATGATGATCACCACTTGATGTCATCCTCCATGGGTTATATGATATCTTCCTTTTGATGCACAACTGATGTCTACTACACAACCTTCTTCTTGTAGACGTTGTTGGGCCTCCAAGTGCAGAGGTTTGTAGGACAGTAGCAAATTTCCCTCAAGTGGATGACCTAAGGTTTATCAATCCGTAGGAGGCGTAGGATGAAGATGGTCTCTCTCAAGCAACCCTGCAACCAAATAACAAAGAGTCTCTTGTGTCCCCAACACACCCAATACAATGGTAAATTGTATAGGTGCACTAGTTCGGCGAAGAGATGGTGATACAAGTGGTATATGGATAGTAGATAAAGGTATTTGTAATCTGAAATAATAAAAACAGCAAGGTAACTAATCATAAAAGTGAGCATAAACGGTATTGCAATGATATGAAATAAGGCCTAGGGTTCATACTTTCGCTAGTGTAAGTTCCCTCAACAATACTAACATAATTGGATCATAAAACTATCCCTCAACATGCAACAAAGAGTCACTCCAAAGTCACTAATAGCGGAGAACGAACGAAGATATTATGGTAGGGTACGAAACCACCTCAAAGTTATTCTTTCCAATCAATCCGTTGGGCTATTCCTATAAGTGTCACAAACAGCCGCAGAGTTCGTTCTAGAATAACACCTTAAGACACAAATCAACCAAAACCCTAATGTCACCTAGATACTCCAATGTCACCTCAAGTATCCGTGGGTATGATTATACGATATGCGTCACACAATCTCAGATTCATCTATTCAACTAACACAAAGGACCTCAAAGAGTGCCCCAAAGTTTCTACTTGAGAATCACGATGAAAACGTGTGCCAACCCCTATGCATAGGTTCATGGGTGGAACCCACAAATTGATCACCAAAACATACATCAAGTGAATCACGTGGCATCCCATTGTCACCACAGATACGCATGGCAAGACATACATCAAGATCGTGCCAAATCAAGAACACGAGAGAGAGAGAGATCAAACACATAGCTACTGGTACATACCCTCAGCCCCGAGGGAGAACTACTCCCTCCTCGTCATGGAGAGCACCGGGATGATGAAGATGGCCACCGGAGCTGGATTGCCCCCTCCGGCAGGGTGCTGGAACGGGTCTAGATTGGCTTTCGGTGGCTACGGAGGCTTCTGGCGGCGGAACTCCCGATCTATTATGTTCTCAGATGTTTTTAGGGTATATGGAGATATATAGGAGGAAGAAGTACGTCAGGGGGGCCACGAGGGGCTCACGAGGGTGGAGGGCGCGCCCAGGGGGTGGGCGCACCCCCCTGCCTCGTGACCTCCTCGCAGGTCCCCTGACGTGCACTCCAAGTCTTCTGGGCTTCTTTCCTTCCAAAAATGAGTTCCGTGAAGTTTCAGGTCAATTGGACTCCATTTGATTTTCCTTTTCTTCGAAACCCTAAAACAGGGTAAAAACAGAAACCGGCACTGGGACCTGAGTTAATAGGTTAGTCCCACAAATGATATAAAAGTGTATAATAAAGCCCATAAACATTCAAAACAGTAGATAATATAGCATGGGGCAATCAAAAATTATAGATACGTTGGAGACGTATCAGCATCCCCAAGCTTAATTCCTGCTCGTCCTCGAGTAGGCAAATGATAAAAAAGATAATTTTTGATGTGGAATGCTAGTTGGCATAATTTCAATGTAATTCTTCTTACTTGTGATATGAATATTCAGATCCGAAAGATTCAAGACAAAAGTTCATATTGACATAAAAGTAATAATACTTCAAGCATACTAACTAAGCAATTATGTCTTCTCAAAATAACATGGCCAAAGAAAGCTATCCCTACAAAATCATATAGTCTGTCTATGCTCCATCTTCACCACACAAAATATTTAAATCATGCACAACCCCGATGACAAGCCAAGCAATTGTTTCATACTTTTGATGTTCTCAAACTTTTTCAATCTTCACGCAATACATGAGCGTGAGCCATGTATATAGCACTATAAGTGGAATAGAATGGTGGTTTTTGAGAAGACAAAAAGGAGAAGATAGTCTCACATCAACTAGGCATATCAATGGGCTATGGAGATGCCCATCAATAGATATCAATGTGAGTGAGTAGGGATTGCCATGCAACGGATGCACTAGAGCTATAAGTGTATGAAAGCTCGAAAAGAAACTAAGTGGGTGTGCATCCAACTTGCTTGCTCACGAAGACCTAGGGCATTTTGAGGAAGCCCATCATTGGAATATACAAGCCAAGTTCTATAATGAAAGATTCCCACTAGTATATGAAAGTGACAACATAGGAGACTCTTTATCATGAAGATCATGGTGCTACTTTGAAGCACAAGTGTGGTAAAAGGATAGTAGCATTGCCCCTTCTATCTTTTTCTCTCATTTTTTATTTTTTTTATTTTTTTATTTGGGCCTTCTCTTTTTTTATGGTCTCTTTTTTTTCATTTGGGCTTCTTTAGCCTCTTTTATTTTTTATTTTTTCGTCCGGAGTCTCATCCCGACTTGTGGGGGAATCATAGTCTCCATCATCCTTTCCTCACTGGGACAATGCTCTAATAATGATGATCATCACACTTTTATTTACTTACAACTCAAGAATTACAACTCGATACTTAGAACAAGATATGACTCTATATGAATGCCTCCGGCGGTGTACCGGGATGTGCAATGACTCATGAGTGACATGTATGAAAGAATTATGAATTGTGTTTTTGCCACAAATACGATGTCAACTACATGATCATGCTAAGCAATATGACAATGATGGAGTGTGTTATAATAAACGGAACAGTGGAAAGTTGCATGGCAATATATCTCGGAATGGCTATGGAAATGCCATAGTAGGTAGGTATGGTGGCTGTTTTGAGGAAGGTATATGGTGGGTTTATGGTACCGGCGAAAGTTGCGCGGTACTAGAGAGGCTAGCAATGGTGGAAGGGTGAGAGTGCGTATAATCCATGGACTCAACATTAGTCGTAAAGAACTCACATACTTATTGCAAAATCCTATTAGTTATCGAAACAAAGTATTACGCGCATGCTCCTAGGGGGATATATTGTTAGGAAAAGACCATCGCTCGTCCCCGACCGCCACTCATAAGGAAGGCAATAAGTAAATAAATCATGCTCCGACTTCATCACATAACAGTTCACCATACGTGCATGCTACGGGAATCACAAACTTCAACACAAGTATTTCTCAAATTCACAACTACTCAACTAGCATGACTCTAATATTACCATCCTCATATCTCAAAACAATCATCAAGTATCAAACTTCTCTTAGTATTCAACACACTCATAAGAGAATTTTATTATTCTTGAATACCTAGTATATTAGGATTTTAAGCAAATTACCATGCTATTTAAGACTCTCAAAATAATCTAAGTGAAGCATGAGAGTTCATCTATTTCTTCAAAATAAAACTACCACCATGCCCTAAAAGATATAAGTGAAGCACTAGAGCAAACGACAAACTACTCCGAAAGATATAAGTGAAGACCAATGAGTAGTCGAATAATTATGCAACTATGTGAAGACTCTCTAACATTTAATAATTTCAGATTTTTTTATTCTATTCAAACAGAAAGCAAAGCAAAATAAAATGGCATTCTAAGAATAGCAAACATCATGTGAAGAAGCAAAAACTTAGGATCAACCGATACTAACCGATAGTTGTTGAAGAAGAAAGGTGGGATGCCAACCGGGGCATCCCCAAGCTTAGACGTTTGAGACTTCTTGAAATATTATCTTGAGGTGCCTTGGGCAACCCCAAGCTTGAGCTTTTGTGTCTCCTTAATTCCTCTCATATCACGGTCTCCCTAAATCTCAAAAGCTTCATCCACACAAAACTCAACAGGGACTCGTGAGATAAGTTAGTATAAACCATTGCCAAAACCTTATCATACTCTACTGTAGCAAATCACTAAAATTATTATTCAACATTTCATACTAAATACCTATTCATATTTAATAGTCCTATCCTCAAATAGGATCATTAAAGAAGCAAACATATGCAAACAATGCAAACATAACAGCAATCTGCCTAAACAGGACAGTCTGTAAAGAATGCAGCAACATCCAAACTTCCCTAGCTCCAAAAATTATGAAAGAAAATTCCCACTGTAGTAAATTTATTAGAGCTTAATATGCAAAAGGTTTCAACATTTTATCACATTCTGAATTTTCTAGGGAATTATTGCAACAGCGGTAAACTTTCTGTTTTCAAACAGCAACATGTGGACTTCTAAAATAGGCTTAGTAAAGGCTATCAATGCCACTTTTATTGAAATAAAAGATGGAAAACATTGTTATAAATAACAGCAAGCAAATCCTAACAACATAAATTGATGCTCCAAGCAAAACACATATCATGTGGCGAATAAAAATATAGCTCCAAGTAAAGTTACCAATGAATGAAGACGAAAGAGGGGATGCCTTCCGGGGCATCCCCAAGCTTAGGCTCTTGGTTGTCCTTGAATATTACCTTGGGGTGCCTTGGGCATACCCAAGCTTAGGCTCTTGCCACTCCTTATTCCATAGTCCATCGAATCCTTACCCAAAACTTGAAAACTTCACAACACAAAACTTAAAGTAGAAAACTCGTAAGCTCCGTTAGTATAATAAAACACCACTTCAAGGTACTGTAATGAACTCATTCTTTATTTATATTGGTGTTAAACCTACTGTATTCCAACTTCTCTATGGTTTATAAACTATTTTACTAGCCATATATTCATCAAAATAAGTAAACAACACATGAAAAACAGAATCTGTCAAAAACAGGACAGTCTGTAGTAATCTGGATCAAACGTATACTTCTGGAACACATAAAATTCTCAAATAAATTGATTGACCTGAGGAATTTATCTATTAATCATCTGCAAAAATAATTAACTAAATAGCACTCTCCAAATAAAAATGGCAGCAGTTCTCGTGAGCGCTAAAGTTTCTGTTTTTTACAGCATGATCAACAAGATTTTCCCCAAGTCTTCCCAACGGTTCTACTTGGCACAAACACTAATTAAAAGCATAAAGCCACATATAAACAGAGGCTAGATGAATTATTTATTACTAAACAGGAAAAAAAATCAAGGAACAAAAATAAAATTGGGTTGCCTCCCAACAAGTGCTATCGTTTAACGCCCCTAGCTAGGCATGATGATTTCAATGATGCTCACATAAAAGATAAGAATTGAAACATAAAGAGAGCATCATGAAGAATATGACTAGCACATTTAAGTCCAACCCACTTCCTATGCATAGGGATTTTGTGAGCAAACAACTTATGGGAACAAAAATCAACTTGCATAGGAAGGTAATGCAAGCAAAACTTCAAAACTTTAAGCACATAGAGAGGAAACTTGATATTATTGCAATTCCTACAAGCATATGTTCCTCCCTCATAATAATTTTCAGTAGCATAATGAATGAATTCAACAATATAACCAGCACCTAAAGCGTTCTTCTAATGATCTACAAGCATAGAAAATTTACTACTCTCCACACAAGCAAAATTCTTCTCATGAATAGTAGTGGGAGCAAACTCAACAAAGTAACTATCATGGGATTGAAAATTGAAATCTAGATGACAAGTTTCATTGTTATCATTATTCTTTAAAGCATAAGTGTCATCACAATAGTCATCATAGATAGGAGGCATGCTTTCATCATAATAAATTTGCTTATCAAAACTTGGGGGACAAAAAATATCATCTTCATCAAACATAGCTTCCCCAAGCTTGTGGCTTTGCATATCATTAGCATCATGGATATTCAAGGAATTCATACTAACAACATTGCAATCATGCTCATCATTCAAATATTTAGTGCCAAACATTTTATAGATTTCTTCTTCTAGCACTTGAGCACAATTATCCTTTCCATCATACTCACGAAAGATATTAAAAAGGTGAAGCGTATGAGACAAACTCAATTCCATTTTTTGTAGTTTTCTTTTATAAACTAAAATAGTGATAAAACAAGAAACTAAAAGACTCGATTGCAAGATCTAAAGATATACCTTCAGGTGCTAACCTCCCCGGCAACAGTGCCATAAAAGAGCTTGATGTCTACTACACAACCTTCTTCTTGTAGGCGTTGTTGGGCCTCCAAGTGCAGAGGTTTGTAGGACAGTAGCAAATTTCCCTCAAGTGGATGACCTAAGGTTTATCAATCCGTAGGAGGCGTAGGATGAAGATGGTCTCTCTCAAGCAACCCTGCAACCAAATAACAAAGAGTCTCTTGTGTCCCCAACACACCCAATACAATGGTAAATTGTATAGGTGCACTAGTTCGGCGAAGAGATGGTGATACAAGTGGTATATGGATAGTAGATAAAGGTATTTGTAATCTGAAATATAAAAACAGCAAGGTAACTAATGATAAAAGTGAGCGTAAATGGTATTGCAATGATAGGAAATAAGGCCTAGGGTTCATACTTTCGCTAGTGTAAGTTCCCTCAACAATACTAACATAATTGGATCATAAAACTATCCCTCAACATGCAACAAAGAGTCACTCCAAAGTCACTAATAGCAGAGAACGGACGAAGAGATTATGGTAGGGTACGAAACCACCTCAAAGTTATTCTTTCCAATCAATCCGTTGGGCTATTCCTATAAGTGTCACAAACAGCCCTAGAGTTCGTACTAGAATAACACCTTAAGACACTAATCAACCAAAACCCTAATGTCACCTAGATACTCCAATGTCACCTCAAGTATCCGTGGGTATGATTATACGATATGCGTCACACAATCTCAGATTCATCTATTCAACCAACACAAAGGACCTCAAAGAGTGCCCCAAAGTTTCTCCCTAAGAATCACGACGAAAACATGTGCCAACCCCTATGCATAGGTTCATGGGCGGAACCCGCAAGTTGATCACCAAAACATACATCAAGTGAATCACGTGGCATCCCATTGTCACCACAGATACGCACGGCAAGACATACATCAAGATCATGCCAAATCAAGAACACGAGAGAGAGAGAGAGAGATCAAACACATAGCTACTGGTACATACCCTCAGCCCCGAGGGAGAACTACTCCCTCCTCGTCATGGAGAGCACCGGGATGATGAAGATGGCCACCGGAGAGGGATTTCCCCCTCCGGCAGGGTGCCAGAACGGGTCTAGATTGGCTTTAGGTGGCTACGGAGGCTTCTGGCGGCGGAACTCCCGATCTATTGTGTTCTCGTATGTTTTTAGGGTATATGGAGATATATAGGCGGAAGAAGTACGTCAGGAGGGCCATGAGGGGCTCACGAGGGCGGAGGGCGCGCCCAGGGGGTGGGCGCGCCCCCCTGCCTCGTGACCTCCTCGCAGGTCCCCCGACGTGCACTCCAAGTCTTCTGGGCTTCTTTCCTTCCAAAAATGAGTTCCGTGAAGTTTCAGGTCAATTGGACTCCGTTTGATTTTCCTTTTCTTCGAAACCCTAAAATAGGGTAAAAACAGAAACTGGCACTGGGCCCTGGGATAATAGGTTAGTCCCAAAAATGATATACAAGTGTATAATAAAGCCCATAAACATTCAAAACAGTAGATAATATAGCATGGAGCAATCAAAAATTATAGATACGTTGGAGACGTATCAACAACCATGGAAACATAACTAACCCCCCACACACAACTCTCACATAGACCACGGGTGAGTACACAAAGTGTAATGGACAATGCTTACCACACCATGAGATCACTTGGTACATCTTCTACGCTTTGTGTGTTGATCAACTTGAACCACTCTTTGTACTTAGTCTTGATCGACCGTGAATCTTTCCAACTCTCTTCATTAATATGATGTCTTGAAGGTAAACATGAATGTTCGCACAATCTTCTTCTTCAGATATGCTTGCAATAGGCTCAAATCTCACATGACCAATCTTTGGATAAATCCTTGAATAGCACCTTGGTCAACACACATTCTTCTTCTAAAACCTTGAAACCAACAAATGGTCTTCAAGAAATACCTATGGATAAACCCTTCAAATATAACTCAAGGCAACCCTTAGTCCATAGAGATTGTCATCAATTACCAAAACCAAACACGGGGGCACCACATGTTCTTTCTAACCTTGCAGTTTTCTGGAATGTCATACAGAGCAAAGTAGGCATCACACCCATCTAGTCATATCCGCACCTCTGAACCATCAAATTTGGGCAAGTTCATCTTCGTCATCCAACTTCTTCTAGCGGACGATATAGGTTCTCCTCCCCAAGCCATATCTGGTTGATACTGGAAAGTGGCTGCTACCTCTTGAGCATGCGTTGGTTTTCCCTTGAAGAAGAAAGGGTGATGCAGCAAAGTAGCGTAAGTATTTCCATTAGTTTTTGAGAACCAAGGTATCAATCCAGTAGGAGGTAACACGCAAGTCGCCTAGTACATGCACAAACAAACAAGAACCTCGCAACCAACGTGATAAAGGGGTTGTCAATCCCTTCATGGTCACTTACGAAAGTGAGATCTAATAGAGATAATAGGATAAATATTTTTGGTATTTTTATGATATAGATTGGAAAATAAAGATTGCAAAATAAATGGTAATAGAAATAGCAAGTTGATATGAAAATAATACGATGGAAGATAGACCCGGGGGCTATTGGTTTCACCAGTGGCTTCTCTCAAGATAGAAAATTCTACGGTGGGTGAACAAATTACTGTCGAGCAATTGATAGAAAAGCGAATGATTATGAGAATATCTAGGCATGATCATGTATATAGGCATCACATCCGCGACAAGTAGACCGAAACGATTATGCATCTACTACTATTACTCCACACATCTACCGCTATCCAGCATGCATCTAGAGTATTAAGTTCATAAGAACAGAGTAACACATTAGGCAAGATGACATGATGTAGAGGGATAAACTCAAGCAATATGATATAAACCCCTTCTTTTTATCCTCGATGGCAACAATACACTATGTGCCTTGCTGCCCCTTCTGTCACTGGGAAAGGAGACCGCAAGATTGAACCCAAAGCTATGAACTTCTCCCATTGCAAGAAAGATCAATCTAGTAGGCCAAACCAAACTGATAATTCAAAGAGAGTTGCAAAGATAGTAAATCACGCATAAAAGATTTCAGAGAAGAATCAAACATTGTTCATAGATAATCTTGATCATAAACCCACAATTCATCGGATCTCGACAAACACATCACAAAAAGAATTGCATCGAATAGATCTCCAAGAGAATCGAGGAGAACTTTGTATTGAGATCCAAAGAGAGAGAAGAAGCCATCTAGCTAATAACTATGGACCTGAAGGTCTGTTGTAAACTACTCACACATCATCGGAGAGGCTATAGTGTTGATGTAGAATCCCTTCGTGATCGATTCCCCCTCCGGCGGAGCGCCGGAAAAGGCCCCAAGATGGGATCTCATGGGTACAGAAGGTTGCGGCAGTGGAAATAGGGTTTCGTGGTGCTCCTGGATGTTTTCGGGGTATATGGGTATATATAGGAGGAAGTAGTACGTCGCTGGAGCTGCGAGGCGCCCACGAGGGTGGGGGGCGCGCCCTCCGGCCTCGTGGCCTCCTCGATTCTTTCTTGACCTCCACTACAAGTCTCCTGGATCATGTTTGTTCCAAAAATAACTATCCCAAAGGTTTCATTCTATTTGGATTCCGTTTGATATTCCTTTTATGTGAAACACTGAAATAGGCAAAAAAACAGCAATTTGCACTGGGCCTTTGGTTAGTAGGTTAGTCCCAAAAATAATATAAGAAGGTATATTAAAGCCCATTAAACATCCAAAACAGATAATATAATAGCATGGAACAATCAAAAATTATAGATAAGTTGGAGACGTATCAAGCATCCCCAAGCTTAATTCCTGCTCGTCCTCGAGTAGGTAAATGATAAAAATAGAGCTTGTTGATGATCTGTCTCCAACTTGTGGGTTTATGATCAAGTTTATCTGTGAACAATATTTGAATCTTCTCTGAATTCTTTTATGTATGATTGGTTATATTTGCAAGTCTCTTCAAATTATCAGTTTGGTTTGGCCTACTAGATTAATCTTTCTTGCAATCGGGGAAGTGCTTAGCTTTGGGTTCAATCTTGCGGTGTCCTTTCCCAGTGACAGCAGGGGCAGCAAGGCACGTATTGTATTGTTGCCATCGAGGATAACAAGATGGGGTCTATATCATATTGCATGAGTTTATCCCTCTACATCATGTCATCTTGCTTAAAGCGTTACTCTGTTCTCTTGAACTTAATACTCTAGATGCATGATGGATAGCGGTCGATGTGTGGAGTAATAGTAGTAGATGCAGGCAGGAGTCGGTCTACTTGTCTTGGACGTGATGCCTATATACATGATCATACCTAGATATTCTCATAACTATGCTCAATTCTGTCAATTGCTCAACAGTAATTTGTTCACCCACCGTAATACTTATGCTCTCGAGAGAAGCCACTAGTGAAACCTATGGCCCCCGGGTCTATTTTCCATCATATTAATCTTCCAATACTTAGTTATTTCCTTTTCCATTTATTTTACTTGCATCCTTATTTCTCTTTATCATAAAAATACCAAAAATATTATCTTATCATATCTATCAGATCTCACTTTCGTAAGTGACCGTGAAGGGATTGAGAACCCCTTTATCGCGTTGGTTGCAAGGAGTTTATTTGTTTGTGTAGGTGCGAGGGACTCGTGCGTGGCCTCCTACTGGATTGATACCTTGGTTCTCAAAAATTGAGGGATATACTTATGCTGCTCTGCTGCATCACGCTTTCCTCTCCAAGGGAAAACCAACGTAGTGCTCAAGAGGTAGCAAGAAGGATTTCTGGCACTGTTGCCGGGGGGTCTACGCAAAAGTCAACATACCAAGTACCCATCACAAACCCTTATCCCCCGCATTACATTATTTGCCATTTGCCTCTCGTTTTCCTCTCCCCCCACTTCACCCTTGCCGTTTTATTCGCCCTCTCTCTCCGTCCTCCTCCTCTTTTTCTATTCGCCTCTTTTTGCCCATCTCTTGTTTGCTTGTGTGTTGGTTTGCTTGCTTGTCGTTATGGCTATTCCCCTATCTTCTCCGTTGTCTCCCGAAAATGAAGTTCTTAGTTTTAAGCAAAGGGAAGGAGAAAACCTAAAAGACGCTTGGTATAGAATTTGCAATGCTCAGAATAGATCTACCAGGAAGCAATCTACTTCTATTATTCTCCGCAATTTTTATGTAGGTGCTATTCCTTGGCACAGATATGTCCTTGATACCATTACCGGAGGGAATTTCTTGGGTAGCCACACTTCTGATTCCTATAATGCTATGATAGATTTGTTTGGCTCACCCCGTCTTTTGGTTAATGGAACTATGTTAACTTTGGACCATGTAATGAAAAAACTTGAAATTATTGAAAATAAAGTTGCTATCGTAGAGGTAATTGAAAATTTTGATAAAAAGATCCACAACCAAATTAATCAATATGGATCTAAAGTAGGAGTCACTTTGAAAAATATTAAGGAGAAGGAACCCATAGTTAATGAAAGAATAAATCATGATTCCACTAGAATCGATAAACTTGAGGGTATCATTACCAACTTGGGAACCGCTTTTTATTCCATAAAGAATACTCTAAGTCCTCCAACTAAAATTGCCAAGCTTATGTATGTTCCTAAAAATAAGGGTGAATCCTCTAGCAAAGAAACTGCGGATCTCAAATCTATAAGTATTCATCCTAATCTTTTTGCTATCATTAAAGAACCATTTGCTAATAATGATTTTTTTTCGATTTTGTGCCTAATTGATTATTGATAAAATTAAATAAACTCCTAAAGGTGATAGATGTCTCATTAAAGAATTACCAACTAAAGATACCTTGATCTATCTTCGTTTTTATGCCTAGCTAGGGGCGTTAAACGATAGCGCTTGTTGGGAGGCAACCCAATTTTTTTTCTTCCTTTATTTTTGCTCCTGTTAAGTAATAAATAATTTATCTAGCCTGTGTTTTAGTTGTGTTTTTTGTGTTTAATTAGTGTTTGTGCCAAGTAGAACCGTTGGGAAGACTTGGGGAAAGTCTTTTTAATCTTGCTATAAAAAACAGAAACTTTAGCACTCACGAAAATTGCTGTCATGTTTATTTGGAAAGTGTTATTTAGTTAATTCTTTTTGCATATGATTAATAGATAAATTCCTCACGTCCAGCAATTTATTTTAGAATTTTTGGGGTCCCAGATCTTGCGTTAGCTACAGATTACTACAGACTGTTCTGTTTTTGACAGATTCTGTTTTTCATGTGTTGTTTGCTTATTTTGATGAATCTATGGCAAGTAAAATAGTTTATAAACCATAGATAAGTTGGAATACAGTAGGTTTAACACCAATATAAATAAATAATGAGTTCATTACAGTACCTTGAAGTGGTGTTTTGTTTTATTTTGCTAACAGAGCTCCCGAGATTTTCTACTTTAAGTTTTGTGTTGTGAAGTTTTCAAGTTTTGGGTAAAGATTTGATGGATTATGGAACAAGGAGTGGAAAGAGACTAATATTGGTGATGCCCATGGCACCCCCAAGATAATATAAGTACACCTAAAAGCCAAAGCTTGTGGATGCCCCGGAAGGCATCCCCTCTTTCGTCCACTTCCATCGGTAACTTTACTTGGAGCTATATTTTTATTTACCACATGATATGTGTTTTGCTTGGAGCGTCTTGTATTATTTGAGTCTTTATTTTTTAGTTTTCCACAATCATCCTTGCTGTACACACCTTTTGAGAGAGACACACATGATTCGGAAATTGTTAGAATACTCTATGTGCTTCACTTATATCTTTTGAGCTATATAGTTTTTGCTCTAGTGCTTCACTTATATCTTTTAGAGCATGTTGGTGGATTTGTTTTCTAGAAACCATTGTTCTCTCATGCTTCACTTAGATTATTTTGAGAGTCCTACAAAACAGCGTGGTAAATTTCTTTAATTATGTTAGGCATTCAAGATTAATAATAAAATTTTCTTATGGGTGTGTTGAATACTATGAGAAGTTTGATACTTGATAATTGTTTTGAGATATGGAGATGGTGATATTAGAGTCATGCTAGTCTTTTGAGTTATATAGTATTTGCTCTAGTGCTTCACTTATATATTTTAGAGCACGTCCATGGATTTGTTTTATAGAAAATATTGTTCTCATGCTTCACTTAGATTATTTTGAGAGTCCAACAAAAATGCATGGTAATTTGCTTTAATTATGTTATGCATTCAAGATTAATAAAAAAATTCTTATGGGTGTGTTGAATACTATGAGAAGTTTGATACTTGATAATTGTTTTGAGATATGGAGATGGGAATATTAGAGTCATGCTAGTCGAGTAGTTGTGAATTTGAGAAATACTTGTGTTAAAGTTTGTGACTCCCGTAGCATGCACGTATGGTGAACCTTTATGTGATGAAGTCGGAGCATGATTTATTTATTGATTGTCTTCCTTATGAGTGGCGGTCGGGGACGAGCGATGGTCTTTTCCTACCAATCTATCCCCCTAGGAGCATGCGTGTAATACTTTGCTTTGATAACATGTAGATTTTTGCAATAAGTATATGAGTTCTTTATGACTAAGGTTGAGTCCATGGATCATACGCACTTTTCTTCCTTCCACCATTGCTAGCCTCTCTAATACCGTGCACCTTTCGCCGGTATCATACACCCACCATATACCTTCCTCAAAAAAACCACCATACCTACCTATCATGGCATTTCCATAGCCATTCCGAGATATATTGACATGCAACTTTCCACCGTTCCGTTTACTATGACACGCTCCATCATTGTCATATTGCTTTGCATGAGCATGTAGTTGACATTGTACTTGTGGCAAAGCCCCCATTCATAATTCTTTCATACATGTCACTCTTGATTCATTGCATATCCCGGTACACCGCCGGAGGCATTCACATAGAGTCATATTTTGTTCTAAGTATTGAGTTGTAATTGTTTAGTTGTAAGTAAATAAAAGTGTGATGATCATCATTTTTAGAGCATTGTCCCAAGTGAGGAAAGGATGATGGAGACTATGATTCCCCCACAAGTCGGGATGAGACTCTGGACAAAAAATAAAATAAAAATAAAAAAGGAGGCCATAAAAAAAGGCCCATATATATACATATGTATATATATATATGAGAGAGAGAGAAAGAGATAAGGGACAATGCTACTATCCTTTTACCACACTTGTGCTTCAAAGTAGCACCATGATCTTCATAATAGAGAGTCTCCTATGTTATCACTTTCATATACTAGTGGGAATTTTTCATTATAGAACTTGGCTTGTATATTCCAATGATGGGCTTCCTCAAAATGCCCTAGGTCTTCATGAGCAAGCGAGTTGGATGCACACCCACTTAGTTCCTTTTGTTGAGCTTTCATATACTTATAGCTCTAGTGCATCCGTTGCATGGCAATCCCTACTCACTCACATTGATATCTATTGATGGGCATCTCCATAGCCCGTTGATACGCCTAGTTGATGTGAGACTATCTATTCCACATAAAGTGCTATGTCCATGGCTCATGCTCATGTATTGCGTGAAGATTGAAAAAGTTTGAGAACACCAAAAGTATGAAATAATTGCTTGGCTTGTCATCGGGGTTGTGCATGATTTAAATACTTTGTGTGGTGAAGATAGAGCATAGCCAGACTATATGATTTTGTAGGGATAACTTTCTTTGGCCATGTTATTTTGAAGAGACATAATTGCTTAGTTAGTATGCTTGAAGTATTATTGTTTCTATGTCAATATTGAACTTTTGTATTGAATCTTTCGGATCTGAATATTCATACCACAATTAAGAAGAATTACATTGAAATTATGCCAAGTAGCATTCCACATCAAAAATTCTATTTTTATCATTTACCTACTCGAGGACGAGCAGGAATTAAGCTTGGGGATGCTTGATACATCTCCAACGTATCTATAATTTTTGATTGTTCCACTCCAACTCTCCTGGATCATCTTTGTTCCAAAAATAACTCTCCCGAAGGTTTCATTCCGTTTGATATTCCTTTTCTGCGAAACACTGGAATAGGGAAAAAAACAGCAATTTGCACTGGGCCTTTGGTTAGTAGGTTAGTCCCAAAAATAATATAAAAAGGTATATTAAAGCCAATTAAACATCCAAAATAGATAATATAATAGCATGGAACAATCAAAAATTATAGATACGTTGGAGACGTATTAGTGGCCGGCCAAGGAATCTATAAGGTAAGAGGAGGGGGACGAGGTGGTGGCGACTAAATAATTCCCTCCTGTCCAGTTGCCCCTGGTGATACTGGAACTATGGTGGACTTGGCTACTATTTTTGCTGCCACTTGGTCTTGCCTGACATCCGCCATAGAGTTCATGGTGAGGTTTACCTTTGCTTGCACCGCATTGATGCACCCTATTTGCTCCTCCATCCGCTTGTCCAGTATGTCCAGACAAGCATAGATCTCATCGATCCCCTCAATCTTGTCACTGGTACCTCGAGCTCCTCCATCAGTCGCTCCTAAAATTCCTCCAATATAGAGATCACTTTCCTTGTTCGAACCGGTGAACCCACTTTGGGAAGTAGGCAGCTCGAGCGCAAGGGTGATATGTCTCCAACGTATCTATAATTTGTGATTGTTCCATGCTATTATAATATCTGTTTTGGATGTTTAATGGGCTTTATTATACACTTTTATATTATTTTTGGGACTAACCTACTAACCCAAGGCCCAGTGCAAATTGTTGTTTTTTTGCCTATTTCAGTGTTTCGCAGAAAAGGAATATCAAACGGAATCCAAACGGAATGAAACCTTCAGGTGAGTTATTTTTGGAACAAACGTGATCCAGGGGACTTGGAGTAGACGTCAATAAAGAAATGAGGTGGCCACGAGGCAGGGAGGCACGCCACCCACCCTCATGGGCCCCTCGCAGCTCCACCGACCTACTTCTTCCTCCTATATATATCCATATACCCTGAAAACATCCAGGAGCACCACGAAACACTATTTCCACCGCCGCAACCTTCTGTACCCAAGAGATCCCATATTGGGGCCTTTTCCGGAGCTCCGCCGGAGGGGGAATCAATCACGGAGGGCTTCTACATCAAAACCATAGCCTCTCCGATGATGTGTGAGTTGTTTACCACAGACCTTTGGGTCCATAGTTATTAGCTAGATGGCTTCTTCTCTCTCTTTGGATCTCAATACAATGTTCTCCTCGATCTTCTTGGAGATCTATTCGATGTAACTCTTTTTGCGGTGTGTTTGTCGAGATCCGATGAATTGTGGGTTTATGATCAAGTTTATCTATGAACAATATTTGATTCTTCTCTGAAATCTTTTATGTATGATTGGCTATCTTTGCAAGTCTCTTCGAATTATCAGTTTGGTTTGGCCTACTAGATTGATCTTTCTTGCAATGGGAGAAGTGCTTAGCTTTGGGTTCAATCTTGCGGTGTCCTTTCCCAGTGACAGTAGGGGCAGCAAGGCATGTATTGTATTGTTGCCATCGAGGATAAAAAGATGGGGTTTATATCATATTACTTGAGTTTATCCCTCTACATCATGTCATCTTGCCTAATGCATTACTCTGTTATTATGAACTTAATACTCTAGATGCATGCTGGATAGTGGTCGATGTGTGGAGTAATATATAGTAGTAGATGCAGAATCGTTTCGGTCTACTTGTCGCTGACGTGATGCCCTTTTCTATCAATTGCTCAACAGTAATTTGTTCACCCACCGTAATACTTATGCTATCTTGAGAGAAGCCACTAGTGAAACCTATGGCCCCCGGGTCTATCTTTTATCATATAAGTTTCCAATCTATTTTTACTTTGCAATCTTTACTTTCAATCTATATCATAAAAATACCAAAAATATTTATCTTATTATCTCTATCAGATCTCATTGTCGTAAGTGACCGTGAAGGGATTTACAACCCCTTTATTGCGTTGGTTGCGAGGTTCTTATTTGTTTGTGTAGGTACGAGGGACTTGCATGTAGTCTCCTACTGGATTGATACCTTGGTTCTCAAAAACTGAGGGAAATACTTACGCTACTTTGCTGCATCACCCTTTCCTCTTCAAGGGAAAACCAAAGTAGTGCTCAAGAGGTAGCAAAGGGCGATACGCAACCTTCCACGGGATCTTACCATGCGATTTAAGTACCCATCACAAACTCTTATCCCTCGCATTACATTATTTGCTATTTGCCTCTCGTTTTCCTCTCCCCCACTTCACCCTTGCCATTTTATTCGCCCTCCTTTTCCGTTCACCTCTTTTTCACTCGCTTCTTTTGTGCTTGTGTGTTGGATTGTTTGTCACGATGGCTCAAGATAATACTAAATTGTGTGATTTTTCCAATACCAACAATAATGATTTTATTAGGACTCCAATTGCTCCTCTTACCAATGCTGAATCTTGTGAAATTAATACTGCTTTGCTGAATCTTGTCATGAAAGATCCGTTTTCTGGCCTTCCTAGTGAAGATGCCACTACCCATCTAAACAACTTTGTTGATTTGTGTGATATGCAAAAGAAGAGAGATGTGGATAATGATATTGTTAAATTGAAGCTATTTCCGTTTTCAATTAGAGATCGTGCTAAAACTTGGTTTTCGTCTTTGCCTAAAAATAGTATTGATTCTTGGAACAAGTGCAAAGATGCTTTTATATCTAAGTATTTTCCTCCCGCTAAGATCATCTCTCTTAGAAATGATATTATGAACTTTAAGCAACTAGATCATGAGCATGTTGCACAATCTTGGGAGAGGATGAAACTAATGATACGTAATTGCCCTACACATGGTTTGAATTTGTGGATGATCATACAAATTTTTTATGCTGGATTGAATTTTGCTTCTAGAAATCTTTTAGATTCGGCCGCAGGAGGCACTTTTATGGAAATAACTTTAGGAGAAGCTACCAAACTCCTAGATAATATTATGGTTAATTATTCTCAATGGCACACCGAAAGATCTACTAGTAAAAAAGTTCATGCTATAGAAGAAATTAATGTTTTGAGTGGAAAGATGGATGAACTTATGATTTTTTTTGCTAATAAGAGTGTTTCTTCTGATCCTAATGATATGCCTTTGTCTACCTTGATTGAGAATAATAATGAATCTATGTATGTGAATTTTGTTGGTAGGAACAATTTTGGTAACAACATGTATAGAGGAAACTTTAATCCTAGGCCGTATCCTAGTAATTCCTTTAATAATTATGGTAATTCCTACAACAATTCTTATGGTAATAATAATAAGATGCCCTCTGATTTTGAATCAAGTATTAAAAAATTTATTAGTTCGCAAAAGTGTTTCAATGCTTTGATTGAAGAAAAATTGTCTAAGATTGATGAGTTGGCTAGGAACGTGGATAGGATTTCTCTTGATGTTATTCTTTGAAACTTAGATCTATTCCACCTAAGCATGATATCAATGAGTCTCTCAAAGCCACGATAATTTCCATATACAAGTGCAAAGAAAGAACCGCTAGGATGCGTTCTAAAAAGGATTGCTTTATAAAAGCGTGTTCTTCTAGTTTGTTGATAATAAGGATGAAGATCTAAAAGTGATTGATGTGTCTCCCATTAAATCTTTGTTTTGCAATATGAATCTTGATAATGATGGGACTGGAGATGAGTCAACTTTAGTTAAAAGGCGTCCCAATGATTCGGAGTTTTTAGATCTTGATGCAAAAATTGGTAAAAGTGGGATTGAAGAGGTCAAAGCTTTATATAGCAATGAGCCAACTATTTTGGATTTCAAGGAATTTAATTATGATAATTTCTCTTTGATAGATTGTATTTCCTTGTTGCAATCCGTGCTAAATTCTCTGCATGCTTATAGTCAAAATAAAGCTTTTACCAAACATATCGTTGATGCTTTAATGCAATCTTATGAAGAAAAACTTGAATTAGAAGTTTCTATCCCTAGAAAACTTCATGAGTGGGAACCTACTATTAAAATTAAAATTAAAGATCATGAATGCTATGCTTTATGTGATTTGGGTGCTAGCGATTCCACGATTCCAAAAACTTTGTGTGATGTGTTAGGTTTCCGTGAATTTGATGATTGTTCTTTAAACTTGCATCTTGCGGATTCCACTATTAAGATACCTATGGGAAGGATTAATGATGTTCTTATTGTTGCAAATAGGAATTATGTGCCCGTAGATTTCATTGTTCTTGATATTGATTGCAATCCTACATGTCCTATTATTCTTGTTGGGGAACGTAGTAATTTCAACAAAAATTCTACGCACACGCAAGATCATGGTGATGCATAGCAACGAGAGGGGAGAGTGTTGTCTACGTACCCTCGTAGACCGGCAACGGAAGCTTTGACACAACATAGAGGAAGTAGTCGTACGTCTTCCCGATCCGACCGATCCAAGTACCGAACGTACGTCACCTCCGAGTTCTGCACACGTTCAACTCGATAACGTCCCTCGAGCTCCGACCCAGCCGAGTGTTGAGGGAGAGTTTTGTCAACACGACAGCGTGATGATGGTGATGATGTTCTACTGACGCAGGGCTTCACCTAAGCACCGCTACAATATGACCGAGGTGGAATATGGTGGAAGGGGGCACCGCACACGGCTAAGGAACGATCACGAAGATCAACTTGTGTGTCATGGGGTGCCCCCTTGCCCCCGTATATAAAGGAGGGAGGGGGGAGGTGCGGCCGGCCCCTAGGGGTGCGCCTGGAGGAGTCCTACTCCCACCGGGAGTAGGACTCCCCCTTCTTGCCTTGTTGGAGAAGGAAAGGGGAAGGGGGAAAGAGGAAAGGGGGGCGCCGCCCCCCTTCCTTGTCCTATTCGGACTAGGGGGGAGGGGGCGCGCGGCCTACCCTGGCCGGCCCTCCTCTTCTCCTCTAGGACCCATGTAGGCCCATTAACCCCGGGGGGTTTCCGGTAACCCCCCACGGTACTCCGGTAAAATCCAGATTTCACCCGGAACGATTCCGATATCCAAATATAGGCTTCCAATAAATCAATCTTTATGTCTCGACCATTTCAAGACTCCTCGTCATGTCCGTGATCACATCCGAGACTCTGAACTACCTTTTGTACATCAAAACACAAAAACCCTAATTACGATCGTCACTGAACTTTAAGCGTGCGGACCCTACGGGTTCGAGAACTATGTAGACATGACCGAGACACGTCTCCGGTCAATAACCAATAGCGAAACCTGGATGCTCATATTGGTTCCTATGTATTCTACGAAGATCTTTATCGGTCAAACCGCATAACAACATACGCTGTTCCCTTTGTCATCGGTATGTTACTTGCCCGAGATTCGATCGTCGGTATTCCAATACCGAGTTCAATCTCGTTACCGGCAACTCTCTTTACCCGTTCCGTAAAACATCATCCCGCAGCTAACTTATTAGTTGCAATGCTTGCAAGGCTTGAGTGATGTGTATTACCGAGAGGGCCCAGAGATACCTCTCCGACAATCGGAGTGACAAATCCTAGTCTCGAAATACGCCAACCCAACAAGTACCTTCGGAGACACCTGTAGAGCACCTTTATAATCACCCAGTTAAGTTGTGACATTTGGTAGCACACAAAGTGTTCCTCCAGTAAACAGGAGTTGCATAATCTCATAGTCATAGGAACATGTATAAGTTATGAAGAAAGCAATAGCAACAAACTAAACGATCAAGTGCTAAGCTAACGGAATGGGTCAAGTCAATCACATCATTCTCCTAATGATGTGATCCCGTTAATCAAATGACAACTCATGTCTATGGTTAGGAAACATAACCATCTTTGATCAACGAGCTAGTCAAGTAGAGGCATACTAGTGACACTCTGTTTGTCTATGTATTCACACATGTATTATGTTTCCGGTTAATACAATTCTAGCATGAATAATAAACATTTATCATGATATAAGGAAATAAATAATAACTTTATTATTGCCTCTAGGGCATATTTCCTTCAGTCTCCCACTTGCACTAGAGTCAATAATCTAGTGCACATCGCCATGTGATTTAATACTAATAGTTCACATCACCATGTGATTAACATCCATAGTTCACATCAAAATGTGACCAACACCCAAAGGGTTTACTAGATTCAATAATCTAGTTCACATCGCTATGTGATTAATACCCAAAGAGTACTAAGGTGTGATCATGTTTTGCTTGTGAGAGAAGTTTAGTCAACGGGTCTGCCACATTCAGATCCGTAAGTATTTTGCAAATTTCTATGTCAAAAATGCTCTGCACTGAGCTACTTTAGCTAATTGCTCCCACTTTCAATATGTATCCAGATTGAGATTTAGAGTCATCTGGATTAGTGTCAAAATTTGCATCGACGTAACCCTTCACGAGGAACCTTTTTGTCACCTCCATAATCGAGAAACATATCCTTATTCCACTAAGGATAATTTTGACCGATGTCTAGTGATCTACTCCTAGAT
This sequence comes from Triticum urartu, assembly GCF_003073215.2. Classification (NCBI taxonomy): domain Eukaryota; kingdom Viridiplantae; phylum Streptophyta; class Magnoliopsida; order Poales; family Poaceae; genus Triticum; species Triticum urartu. The sequence continues at coordinate 69,818,932 of NC_053024.1, read as the reverse complement.
CACTATTGTACCCCTTGCCAAAAACAATGTAGGGTATACAATAGATCTGGTACATAGCATGGCATATTTTATAGAACCTATGGCCAAGGCATAGGGAATGACTTTCATTCTCTTTCTATCTTCTGCTGTGGTCGGATTTTGAGTCTTACTCAGTTTCAGACCTTGTAACACAGGCAAGAACTCTTTCTTTGACTGTTCCATTTTGAACTACTTCAAAATCTTGTCAAGGTATGTACTCATTGAAAAACTTATCAAGCGTCTTGATCTATCTCTATAGATCTTGATGCTCAATATGTAAGCAGTTTCACCGAGGTCTTTCTTTGAAAAGCTCCTTTCAAACACTCCTTTATGCTTTGCAGAATAATTCTACATTATCTCTGATCAACAATATGTCATTCACATATACTTATCAGAAATGCTGTAGTGCTCCCACTCACTTTTGTAAATACAGGCTTCACCGCAAGTCTGTATAAAACTATATGCTTTGATCAACTTATCAAAGCGTATATTCCAACTCCGAGATGCTTGCACCAGTCCATAGATGGATCGCTGGAGCTTGCATATTTTGTTAGCACCTTTTGGATTGACAAAACTTTCTTGTTGCATCATATACAACTCTTCTTTAATAAATCCATTAAGGAATGTAGTTTTGTTTATCCATTTGCCAGATTTCATAAAATGTGGCAATTGCTAACATGATTCAGACTGACTTAAGCATAGATACGAGTGAGAAACTCTCATCATAGTCAACACCTTGAACTTGTCGAAAACCTTTTGCGACAATTCTAGCTTTGTAGATAGTAACACTACTATCAGCGTCCGTCTTCCTCTTGAAGATCCATTTAATCTCAATGGCTCGCGGATCAATGGGCAAGTCAATCAAAGTCCATACTTTGTTCTCATACATGGATCTCATCTCAGATTTCATGGCCTCAAGCCATTTCGCGGAATCTGGGCTCATCATCGCTTCCTCATAGTTTGTAGGTTCATCATGGTCAAGTAACATGACCTCCAGAACATGATTACCGTACCACTCTGGTGCGGATCTCACTCTGGTTTACCTACGAGGTTCGGTAGTAACTTGATCTGAAGTTACATGATCATCATCATTAGCTTCCTCAATAATTGGTGTAGGAGTCACAGAAACAGATTTCTGTGATGAAATACTTTCCAATAAGGGAGCAGGTACAGTTACTTCATCAAGTTCTACTTTCCTCCCACTCACTTCTTTCGAGAGAAACTCCTTCTCTAGAAAGGATCCATTCTCAGCAATGAATAACTTGCCTTTGGATCTATGATATAAGGTGTACCCAACATTTTCTTTTGGGTATCCTATGAAGACGCACTTCTCCGATTTGGGTTTGAGCTTATCAGGTTGAAACTTTTCCACATAAGCATTGCAACCTCAAACTTTAAGAAACAACAACTTTGGTTTCTTGCCAAACCACAGTTCATACGGTGTTGCCTCAACGGATTTTGATGGTGCCCTTTTTAACGTGAATGCAACTGTCTCTAATGCATAACCCCAAAACGATAGTGGTAAATCGGTAAGAGACATCATAGATCGCACCATATCTAATAAAGTACGGTTACGATGTTCGGACACACCATTACACTGTGGTGTTCCAGGTGGCGTGAGTAGTGAAACTATTTCACATTGTTTTAAATGAAGGCCAAACTCGTAACTCAAATATTTTACTTCTGCGATCATATCGTAGAAACTTTTATTTTTGTTATGATGATTCTCCACTTCACTCTGAAATTCTTTGAACTTTTCAAATGTTTCAGACTTGTGTTTCATCAAGTACATATACTCATATCTGCTCAAATCATCTGTGAAAATCAAAAAATAATGATACCTGTCGCGAGCCTCAATTATCATCGGACCACATACATCAGTATGTATGATTTCCAACAAATCTGTTGCTCGCTCTGTTGTTCCGGAGAACGGAGTCTTAGTCATCTTGCCCATGAGGCATGGTTTGCAAGCATCAACTGATTCATAATCAAAAAGCCCATCAGCATGGATTTTCTTCATGCGCTTTACACCAATATGACCTAACCGGCAGTGCCACAAATAAGTTGCACTATCATTATTAACTTTGCATCTTTTGGCTTCAATATTATGAGAATGTGTATCACCACGATCGAGATCCAATAAACCATTTTCATTGGGTGTATGACCATAGAAGGTTTTATTCATGTAAACAGAACAAAAATTTATTCTCTTACTTAAATGAATAACCGTATTGCAATAAACACGATGAAATCATATTCATGCTCAACGCAAACACCAAATAACACTTATTTAGGTTCAACACTAATCCCGAAAGTATAGGGAGTGTGCGATGATGATCATATCAATCTTGGAACCACTTCCAACACACATCGTCACTTCACCCTTAACTAGTCTCTGTTCATTCTGCAACTCCCGTTTCGAGTTACTACTCTTAGCAACTGAACTAGTATCAAATACCTAGGGGTTGCTACGAACACTAGTAAAATACACATAAATAATCTGTATATCAAATATACCTTTGTTCACTTTGCCATCCTTCTTATCCGCCAATTACTTGGGGTAGTTCCGCTTCCAGTGACCAGTCCCTTTTGCAATAGAAGCATTTAGTCTCAGGCTTAGGTCCAGACTTAGGCTTCTTCACTTGAGCAGCAACTTGCTTACCGTTCTTCTTGAAGTTCCCTTTCTTTCCCTTTGCCCTTTTCTTGAAACTAGTGGTGTTTTTAATCATCAACACTTGATGCTCTTTTTTGATTTCTACCTTCATCGATTTCATCATCATGAAAAGCTCGGGAATCATTTACGTCATCCCTTGCATACTACAGTTCATCACGAAGTTCTACTAACTCGGTGATGGTGACTAGAGAATTCTGTCAATCACTATTTTATCTGGAAGATTAACTCCCACTTGATTCAAGAGATTGTAGTACCCAGACAATCTGAGCACATGCTCACTGCTCGAGCTATTCTCCTCCATCTTTGAGCTATAGAACTTGTTGGAGACTTCATATCTCTCAACTAGGGTATTTGCTTGAAATATTAACTTCAACTCCTGGAACATCTTATATGATCCATGACGTTCAAAACGTCTTTGAAGTCCCGATTCTAAGCTGTTAAGCATGGTGCACTAAACTATCAAGTAGTCATCATATTGAGCTAGCCAAACGTTCATAACGTCTGCATCTGCTCCTGCAATAGGTCAGTCACCTAGCGGTGCATCAAGGACATAATCCTTCTGTGCAGCAATGAGGATAAACCTCAGATCACGGATCCAATCCGCATCATTGCTACTAACATTTTTCAACTTAGTTTTCTCTAGGAACATATAAAATTTAAATGGGGATCAACATCGCGAGCTATTGATCTACAGCATAGATATGCTAATACTACCAGGACTAAGTTCATGATAAATTAAAGTTCAATTAATCATATTACTTAAGAACTCCCACTTAGATGGACATCCCTCTAATCATCTAAGTGATCACGTGATCCAAATCAACTAAACCATAACCGATCATCACGTGAAATGGAGTAGCTTTCAATGGTGAACATCATTATGTTGATCATATCTACTATATGATTCACGCTGGACCTTTCGGTCTCAGTGTTCCGAGGCCATATCTGCGTATGCTAGGCTCGTCAAGTTTAACCTGAGTATTCTGCGTGTGCAAAACTGGCTTGCACCCGTTGTAGATGGATGTAGAGCTTATCACACCCGATCATCACGTGGTGTCTGGGCACGACGAACTTTGGCAACGGTGCATACTCAGGGAGAACACTTTTTATCTTGAAATTTAGTGAGAGATCATCTTATAAAGCTACCGTTGAACAAAGCAAAATAAGATGCATAAAAGACAAACATCACATGCAATCAAAATATGTGACATGATATGGCCATCATCATCTTGTGCCTTTGATCTCCATCTCCAAAGCATTGTCATGATTTCCATCGTCACCGGCATGACACCATGATCTCCATCATCTTGATCTATATCAATGTGTCGTCACATGGTCGTCTCGCCAACTATTGCTCCTGCAACTATTGCTATCGCATAGAGATAAAGTAAAGCAATTATTTGGCGCTTGCATCTTATGCAATAAAGAGACAACCATAAGGCTTCTGCCAGTTGCCGATAACTTCAACAAAACATGATCATCTTATACAACAACTTATATCTCATCACGTCTTGACCATATCACATCACAACATGCCCTGCAAAAACAAGTTAGACGTCCTCTACTTTGTTGTTGCAAGTTTTACGTGGCTGCTACGGGCTTAGCAAGAACCGTTCTTACCTACGCATTAATACCACAACGATAGTTTGTCAAGTTGGTGCTGTTTTAACCTTCGCAAGGACCAGGCTTAGCCACACTTGGTTCAACTAAAGTTGGAGAAACTGACACCCGCCAGCCACCTGTGTGCAAAGCACATCAGTAGAACCAGTCTTGCGTAAGCGTACGCATAATGTCGGTCCGGGCCGCTTCATCCAACAATATTGCCGAACCGAAGTATGACATGCTGGTAAGCAGTATGACTTATATCGCCCACAACTCACTTGTGTTCTACTCGTGCATATAACATTAACGCATAAAACCTGGCTCGGATGCCACTGTTGGGGAACGTAGTAATTTCAAAAAAATTCCTACGCACACGCAAGATCATGGTGATGCATAGCAATGAGAGGGGAGAGTGTTGTCTACGTACCCTCATAGACCAGCAACGGAAGCGTTGACACAATGTAGAGAAAGTAGTCGTACGTCTTCCTGATCCGACCGATCCAAGTACCGAACGTACGGCACCTCCGAGTTCTGCACACGTTCAACTCGATGACGTCCCTCGAGCTCCGATCCAGCCGAGTGTTGAGGGAGAGTTTCGTCAGCACAACGGCGTGATGATGGCGATGATGTTCTACCGACGCAGGGCTTCGCCTAAGCACCGCTACGATATGACCGAGGTGGAATATGGTGGAAGGGGGCACCGCACACGGCTAAGGAACGATCACGAAGATCAACTTGTGTGTCATGGGGTGCCCCCTTGCCCCTGTATATAATGGAGGGAGGGGGAGGTGCGGCCGGCCCCTAGGGTTGCGCCTGGAGGAGTCCTACTCCCATCGGGAGTAGGACTCCCCCTTCTTGCCTTGTTGGAGAAGGAAAGGGGAAGGGGGAAAGAGGAAAGGGGGCACCGCCCCCCTCCCTTGTCCTATTCGGACTAGGGGAGAGGGGGCGCGCGGCCTGCCCTGGCCGGCCCTCGTCCTCTCCCTTAGGGCCCATGTAGGCCATTAACCCCCCCGGGGGGGAGGATTTCGGTAACCCCCCGGTACTCCGGTAAAATCCCGATTTCACCCGGAACGATTCCGGTATCCAAATATAGGCTTCCAATATATCAATCTTTATGTCTCGACCATTTCGAGACTCCTCGTCATGTCCATGATCACATCCGGGACTCTGAACTACCTTCGGTACATCAAAACACAAAAACCCTAATTACGATCATCACCGAACTTTAAGCGTGCAGACCCTACGGGTTCGAGAAGTATGTAGACATGACCGAGACACGTCTCCGGTCAATAACCAATAGCGGAACCTGGATGCTCATATTGGTTCCTACATATTCTACGAAGATCTTTATCGGTCAAACCGCATAACAACATACGTTGTTCCCTTTGTCATCGGTATGTTACTTGCCCGAGATTCGATCGTCGGTATTCCAATACCTAGTTCAATCTCATTACCGGCAAGTCTCTTTACTCGTTCTGTAATACATCATCCTGCAACTAACTTATTAGTTGCAATGTTTGCAAGGCTTGAGTGATGTGTATTACCGAGAGGGCCCAGAGATACCTCTCCGACAATCGGAGTGACAAATCCTAATATCGAAATACGCCAACCCAACAAGTACCTTCGGAGACACCTGTAGAGCACCTTTATAATCACCCAGTTACGTTGTGACGTTTGGTAGCACACAAAGTGTTCCTCCAGTAAACGGGAGTTGCATAATCTCATAGTCATAGGAACATGTATAAGTTATGAAGAAAGCAATAGCAACAAACTAAACGATCAAGTGCTAAGCTAAAGGAATGGGTCAAGTCAATCACATCATTCTCCTAATGATGTGATCCCGTTAATCAAATGACAACTCATGTCTATGGTTAGGAAACATAACCATCTTTGATCAACGAGCTAGTCAAGTAGAGGCATACTAGTGACACTCTGTTTGTCTATGTATTCACACATGTATTATGTTTCCGGTTAATACAATTCTAGCATGAATAATAAACATTTATCATGATAGAAGGAAATAAATAATAACTTTATTATTGCCTCTAGGGCATATTTCCTTCAATTCTTGGTAGACCTTTCCTTAGAACGATTGGTGCAATTATTGATATGAAAGAAGGGAATATTAGATTCCAATTTCCGTTAAGGAAAGGCATGGAACACTTTCATAGAAAGAAAATTAAATTACCTTATGAATATATTATGAGAGCCACCTATGAATTGCATACCAAAGATGACAATACCTAGATCTATTCTTGCTTTTATGCCTAGCTAGGGGCGTTAAACGATAGCGCTTGTTGGGAGGCAACCCAATTTTATTTTTTTTCTTGCTTTTTGGTTCTGTTTAGTAATAAATAATTAATGTAGACTCTGTTAGATGTTGTTTTATGCTTTTAATTAGTTTTTGTGCCAAGTAGAACCTTTGGGAAGACTTGGGGGAAGTTTTAGTGATCTTGCTGTAAAAAACAGAAACTTTACTCACGATATTTGCTGCCATTTTTTACTGGAGAGTGCGATTAGGTTGATTATTTTTGCAGATGATTAATAGACAAATTCCTCACGTCCACCAATTTATTTCCGAATTTTTGGTGTTACAGAAGTATTCGAAACCTACAGATTACTACAGACTGTTCTGTTTTTGACCGATTCTGTTTTTCGTGTGTTGTTTGCTTATTTTGATGAATCTATGGCTAGTATCGGAGTGTATGAACCATAGATAAGTTGGAATACAGTAGGTTTAACACCAATATAAATAAAGAATGAGTTCATTAAAGTACCTTAAGTGGTGGTTTTTTTTCTTATACTAACGGAGCTCATGAGATTTTCTGTTGAGTTTTGTGTTGTGAAGTTTTCAAGTTTTGGGTAAAGATTAGATGGACTATGGAATAAGAAGTTGATGTAGGGTAGGAACCCTAGGGGCCAATCTTTCATGAAAGGAGCGGATCCCACGAAGAACACGGGGAAGAACGGAGATAAATCACAAGGGGAAACACTCAAGAACAAGTCCAATCACACATCTTCTAGACAATCAAACACACAAGATCCACAAGGTACATGAACAACAAAGGGAAAGATATAAGGTAAGGTTCATATCCATGAGGAGGTCTTGAAGGGGGCCGCCCAAGAGGGGGTCTTGATGTTCTTCTCCAAAACGAGGTCTTGAATCCGCTTGGGGGATCTTCTCCGATGAGGCTCGAATCTCCAAGGAGAAGGTAACCAAGTGGATGAGCAAAGCTCTCGCACAAATATGAGCTAATCCTTTGCTAACCATAGTACAGAGCTAGGAAACAAGTATATATAGTACAAGGGGTAAGTTGGGGGATACATGGGGTGAAACCCCTCTCACTGTGCATAGGCAGGGCGGTTGTATCGGATATGTGAGCGGTTGTACCGCTAGGAGCTCAGGTACTGGTTTGGGGGTGTACATGAAGGTAGGGAGTGGTTGTACCGGTGGTAGGACCGGTTGTACCGGTCTTGTTGCAGCCGGGGGAAAACCGGGGCTGTACTAGCCTTGCACCACTCGAATACAGAAGCTGGGCCGGAAGTTGGGCGGTAGTTGAGCGGTTGTACCGCCTGTGTGCCTTCAGCGGTAGTACCGCCTGGTGTGGGCGGTAGTACCGCTCGTTCCAGACTAGGTGGGTCCTTTTCTTCCTTCTCTTCCATGCTTCTCTCGTGGATGGTGTAGTTGTACACTTGTGCTTGCACTCCTCCTCGTGTATGGTGTTCCGACAATGCCTATGCAAGCACACGAGAGGACTGTCAAGTACTATACCATCCTCAAAGGGGTCAAGTGAACACGCGTAAAGGAGATGATTCACCTTTATGTATGTTAAGTAGATGTCGCATGTGTCACTTGCGGAACGGACTCTTGACATGGTGATGTCCATAGGATGCTCCGCATCATCCCCTCCCCCTTGGGAAAGATCTGACCTCGGATTGAAATCCAAATCACCATGGGAAAGAGATGGTGTCGCCGTGTCGGAATGGTCGATCACCAAGTTCTCTTCATCTTGAAGCTCGAAATGGGCACTCTCCAATGTCGCACCATCTTGGGATTCCTTCAAAAGGATCAAAGACAACAAACACTTGCAAAAACAAATGTGGTTAGCGTTAGTGCAAAACAAAGCATTCAAGCGGTGATTCACCCAACAAGTGTCGTCGTCATGCAAAGCATATGGTTTGACAGAGGATTGTGACATGGTATGTAAGCATATCAATCGAGCACAAGCAAAGAAATCATGGGGACAAGCATGTGAACGTGAGGTAGTAATGCAAATATGTGTGACAAGAGAAGAAGCATCTACCTCAAGTTCATAGCAAGCATTCACAAATTGCTCAATTAAAGGTCTATGGTAGGCATAGGAAGCATTCACAACACCAAATAAAATGAAGTGTCTAAACACATGGGTCAAGTGCAAGACAATCCAAGCATAATGTGCATGGGGTGTAGTGAATATAGTGTGGCACTCAACACAATAGAAAGAGCAAGTGTTCATCATGTGTGAGGCAATCAAGGCAAGCATGTAGCAATCGATGGGACATGGCATATGTGAAGTGATGACATTGTTGCAACCAAACATATGAGAGGAGCAAGTAGTCCAAGAATTGGATGCAACACACAAGGCATATATATCATGATGAACAATAAGTCTCATGGTGCAAGCAACACAAGTAGTATGATCCGCTATAGCCATGCTCAATAAAGATGTCACCTTGAAGGCGTGTCCTTGTGCATTCTTCAGAATGCCGAAGTGGTAGGAAAGGTGTTGGAGAAGCGAGTCGTGGTCGAATGTATGAGGCTCGCTCTCAAGAGCTTGAATGGTCAACTCATGTGAAGCGGAAGTCGACACAAGGTCCAAGTATCCTACACATGCACAAAACAAAGCAAAGAACGTATGCGCATGGTAGATAAACACATCATCCATCATGATGGTTCTCTTCTCTTGCACATAACCATTAGAAGCACAAGTGCATGAATAATATGATGCAACAATGGCAATATTCATGGCACTAGGTATATGGTGCAAAGGGGTAAGACAAGCATGCTTCACAAGAAATATGTCAAAATCTCCAAATATATGTGAGAATGCTATGGGGGCAATCTCATTAGAAAGACTAAGATCATTGGTGGACTCAATACATGGAAAATCATCTAGCATGAGAGAGGCAACATATGGAGATATATGACGGCAAGCAATAACAATCATGTGCAAAGCATGTAGATGGTTGTCATCAACCGCATGAAGTGAGCAAGTATGAATCATTGGTGATGCAACATAAGCAAGCATAGTAATCAAGTCATGCAAGCTAGTAGTGCGAAGATGCAACATACTAGAGGAAATCATGGCAATCATGTCATGTGAGCAAATAATAGGCATAGACAATGCACATGACATATCGGAAGCACGAACACAAAGCAAGATCATAGTATCATCATAGGCATGAGGCACAAAGCAAACATGGCAATAACAAGTGATATCTCCACCAAGCTTGCAAATACACATACAAGTATGAGAATCAATCATCATGCGTAATGAGAAGCATGGGTCACAAATGCATGGCAAAGGTATATGAATAAGCATATCATGCAAAGTGAACATGGCAAGATGGGCATAGAATGATATATAATGGACAATAACCCATAACCAAGTGAGGGCCATGTAGAAGAAATGCACGAAGTATTTGCACGAAGAGAGCGGTGGGAAAGACAATCCATGGGATCCCAAGTCATCATTGCTCTCTAGAGCTCGTTTTGTCAACTCGTGGGATTGCGAGGTTGACAAGTATTCACGGGTACCTACACAAAAGAGACACAAACCAAAGAAATTGTGCGCGTGGTAAATGTACACATCATCCATCATGATGTGTATGTGCACGTGTGAGTTAGCACAAGATAAGCATCGGTCAAAGAAATTTGATGCATGTTATAAGAACATGTCATCCATCATGAAAGAATAATTATTGTGTATGACACGATGGGGATGCAAATTTAGCATACAAGTATATGGCACATCAATAGCATGTTTATTCATGGGAAGCATATGGTGCGCACAAGTATTGGGATCATGCAATGAATGGGATGAATCAAAATCTCCTAAAATGTTTGAGGAAACTATGGGGGTATCATCATGAGCAATATTGGAAACATCATATGGAGAAAATGGACAACATCCAAAACAATGCATATCCGAAGCTAGGTGGTCATGGCATGGCATATGAGAGAAATGATGCAAAGGGAGCATATCAATATCATCACAAGAAAAACAAATTCCAATAACCATGGGCTTGTCATCTATGCCATATGTGCAAACTGTGTTTATTTTAATAGCATATGCATAGTCACTATGAAGAGATTGCAAATATGACATATGATTGATCTCATGCATAGCATATGACAAGTCAAGCGGATTGGCAAACATGATGTGACCAAGAGAATTATCACAAGTGATCCTACGCAACATGGCATCACAACTAATAGACTTCACATGGCAATCGTCAAACTCATCATAAATGGGTAAATCATCGCATGGGGAAGTCGCACTAGCATGAAGCATGGTAATAGGTTGATCAACATCATGCAAGCAATCAATGTCAAGAATGTCCACTAGTGGGACTAGAGCATCACCTTCACCTATGTTACCTTTGTCATTCCACTCAAGTGGTGTAGGTGAGGTGGTAAAGACCAAATGGTGGTCATCATCATCAACTTGATGGAACCATGTGGGGGTGCATCATATTCCACCATGGCCATCGTCTTGTCCAAAGCTAGGACGTAGTCGTCATGAATCGGCGCGTCATCATATATGGGACCTAGCACCAAATGAGAAGACACAATAGAGGTAGAGGTCAAGTTGTTAGAAATCATAGTGGCCTCACTTGCCCTATCAACTACCTCACTCTCTCTATGTGGTGGTTCACTCACTCCCTCACAATAGGTGCACTCAAACTCACATATGGCAGGGTCACTCATCTCACTCAAGTGGTGGGGGTTGTGGAAACACATCATATATGGGGCTAGTGGTGAAGTCACTCTCACTCTCAATATGGTGGCAAAAGTCACCCAAGTCATCATACGTCACCGTGGTCGAGGTGAAATACTCAACCATCTCATCAATGTCGCCATGGATGAAGGCCGAAGATGGCACATCATCACTCTCGCCTCCTAAGATGGAAGCATCATCCTTGCTCGCCACCGTGTCGCTCGCCTCCAAAGCTTGGTCGTTGAAGGTCTCCGTAGTTGAACTTGTCGCCGCACCGTCTTGAAAAAGAGTCATGGAGGACTCGGCAACATCAATGCCATAAAGAGGGATGGCGGTGAAGTCGAACTTGGGAGCATCATCTTGGAGCTCGTCGGGCTTGAACATCTTGGTGGTACTAGCCTCATGCTCGTTCTCATGGAGCTTGGTCATCGCAAAGTGAGCTTGGGGTGGAGAAACTTTGGCCTTCATGAGTTCTTGTTCCGCCTTGAGAGCACCAATGTAGTTGTCGTCGAGGGACTTGTAGTTCTCGAGGAAGATTGTCTTGGAGATGTCGTTGTGTAATCCCATCATGAAGTGGAACTTCATCGAAATGGGGTCGTCCACGCCGGCTCGTCGCAAGTCTTTCTTCATCTCCTTGAAGTACTTGTCGATGGACTTGGATCCTTGGATGGTGTTCTCCAATTAGCGTTGAAGTTATTCCGTGTAGGTTGGGGGCACGAACTCTCGCCGCATAGCTCTCTTCATCTTGGGCCAACTCATGTCGTAGGTCTTCAAAGGTGTGTGAAGCCACCATGTCGACGCATAGTCGTGGAAGTTTCTTGTGGCGCACTTCACTTGATCTTCGGGAGGAACTTGATGTAGCTTGAGGTAGTCGCCCATCAAACGCTCCCACTCGAGATACTCCTCGGGTTCTAGAGTCCCATAGAAAGGAATCTCATGGTCGATGTCGAGGTCGTAGTAACTCGTGGAAGTCGTGGACTTGAGCTTGGGGAGTGAGGGAGTCCTGGATTAGGGGGTGTCCGGATGGCCGGACTATACCTTCAGCCGGACTCCTGGACTATGAAGATACATGATTGAAGACTTTGTCCCGTGTCCAGAAGGGACTTTCCTTGGCGTGGAAGGCAAGCTTGGCGATACGGACATGCAGATCTCCTACCATTGTAACCGACTTTGTGTAACCCTAACCCTCTCCGGTGTCTATATAAACCGGAGGGTTTTAGTCCGTAGGACAACATACAGAACAACAATCATACCATAGGCTAGCTTCTAGGGTTTAGCCTCTCCGATCTTGTGGTAGATCTACTCTTGTACTACCCATATCATCAATATTAATCAAGCAGGACGTAGGTTTTACCTCCATCAAGAGGGCCCGAACCTGGGTAAAACTTCGTGTCCCTTGCCTCCTGTTACCATCCAGCCTAGACGCACAGTTCGGGACCCCCTACCCGAGATCCGCCGGTTTTGACACCGACATTGGTGCTTTCATTGAGAGTTCCTCTGTGTCGTCGCCGTTAGGCTTGATGGCTACTACGATCATCAATAGCGATGCAGTCCAGGGTGAGACCTTCCTCCCCGGACAGATCTTCGTCTTCGGCGGCTTCGCACAGCAGGCCAATTCACTTCGCCATCTGGAGCAGATCGAAAGCTATGCCCCTGGCCGTCAGGTCAGATTTGGAAGTTTAAACTACACGGCTGACATCCGTGGGGACTTGATCTTCGACGGATTCGAGCCACTGCCGAGCGCGCCGCACTGTCACGACGAGCATGATCTAGCTCTGCCGCCGAATAGTGCCCTGGAGGCCACACCCGCATCGGCTTCGACCCTTAATTCGGAGCCAACTGCGCCGATCGAGGATTGGTGGTTGGACGCCGCCTCGGGGGCTGCGATCCCAATGGCGATCGAGCCGAACACCAGCCCCGCACTCCGCGAGAATCATGACTCCAGGGAGCCGGACTCCTCTCCGGACTCCGAACCCTCCGCGCCCCTGCCAATCGAATCCGATTGGGCGCCGATCATGGAGTTTACTGCCGCAGACATCTTTCAGCACTCGCCTTTTGGCGATATTTTGAAGACACCAAAGTCTCTCTCTTTATCAGGAGAGCCCTGGCCGGACTACCGTCAGCAAGGTTGGGATACGGACGATGAAGAAATTCAAAGCCCACCCACCACCCACTTTGTAGCCACCATCGATGATTTAACCGACATGCTCGACTTTGACCCCGAAGACATCGACGGTATGGACGCCGATGCAGGAGACGATGAAGAACCAGCGCCTATTGGGCCCTGGAAAGCCACCTCGTCGTATGACATATACATGGTGGACACCCCAAAAGAAGGAGATGGCGATGGAACAGCGGAGGAGGACCCCTCCAAGAAACAGCCTAAGCGCCGGCGTCAGCGGCGCTGCTCAAAATCCCGCCAAAACAAATACGGTGATTCCAGCACGGGAGATAATAATACTCCGGAGAGTGCCGAAGAAAACCCCCTCCAGCAAGATTCAGCACAGGAGAATGGAGAAGCCAGCCCTCATGAGAGAGCGGCAGACAGAGAGGTTGAGGACGATAATTATACGCCTCCCTCCGAAGACGAGGCAAGCCTCGACGACGCTGAATTTGTCGTGCCAGAGGATCCCGTCGAGCAAGAGCGTTTTCAACGTAGGCTTATGGCCACGGCAAGAAGCCTCAAGAAAAAACAGCAACAGCTTAGAGCTGATCAAGATTTGCTAGTCGACAGATGGACTGAAGTCCTTGCGGCCGAAGAGCATAAACTCGAACGCCCCTCCAAGAACTACCCAAAGCGCAGGGTGCTACCCCGATTAGAGGAGGAAGCACTTAAACCTACATCACCAACACTTGATACGGCTGACCGGCCACCTCATGGCCGTGACAGAGAGGCCTCTCGACCCTCCACTCAAGCCGCACCCCGTACCAAGGCACGGGAAAATGCGCCTGACCTGTGAGATATGTTGGAGGACAAGGCAATGCAAACAAGATCGATCTACGGATCGCGTGGGCGCCCCACGACTCGAGACGGTAACCGTCATGCCGGACACAAATCCGGTAGGGCCGAACACAGTAGACCAAGCTCATTGGAGCTACGTCGTGATATAGCCCAGTACAGAGGCGCCGCACACCCACTATGCTTCACAGGCGAAGTAATGGATCATCAAATCCCCGAGGGTTTCAAACCCGTAAACATCGAATCATATGATGGCACAATAGATCCTGCGCTATGGATCGAGGATTATCTCCTTCATATCCATATGGCCCGCGGCGATGATCTCCACGCCATCAAATACCTCCCACTCAAGCTTAAAGGACCAGCTCGGCATTGGCTTAACAGCTTGCCAGCAGGATCAATCAGTTGTTGGGAGGACCTGGAAGCCGCATTCCTCGAGAATTTCCAGGGCACTTATGTGCGACCCCCAGACGCAGATGACCTAAGACACATAATTCAGCAGCCAGATGAATCGGCCAGGCAATTCTGGACACGGTTCCTAACAAAGAAAAATGAAATAGTCGACTGTCCGGATGTAGAGGCCCTAGCAGCCTTCAAGCACAATATCCGTGACGAGTGGCTTGCCCGGCACCTTGGACAGGAAAAGCCGAAATCTATGGCAGCACTCACGACACTCATGACCCGCTTTTGTGCGGGAGAAGACAGCTGGCTTGCTCGTAGGAACAATATGACCAAGAACCCTGGTAATTCGGATACCAGGGACAGTAGTGGCAGTTCGCGTCGCAACAAGCAGAAGCGCCGCATTAACGGCGACAATGCTGAGGATACGGCAGTTAATGCCGGATTCAAAGGCTATAAATCCGGTCAGCGGAAAAAGCCATTCAAAAGAAATCCTAGGGGCCTGTCCAGTTTGGACCGAATACTCGACCGCTTGTGCCAGATACATGGCACCCCCGAAAAGCCGACCAATCACACCAACAAGGATTGTTGGGTGTTCAAGCAGGCATGCAAGTTAAATACCGAAAATACTGACAAGGGGCTGCATAGCGATGACGACGAAGAGCCCCGGCCGCCGAACAACAATGGACAGAAGGGTTTTCCCCCACAAGTGCGGACGGTGAACATGATATACGCAACCCACATCCCCAAGAGGGAGCGGAAGCGCGCGTTAAGGGACGTATACGCGGTAGAGCCAGTCGCCCCAAAGTTCAACCCATGGTCCTCCTGCCCGATCACCTTTGATCGAAGGGACCATCCCACTAGCACCCGTCATGGCGGATTCGCCGCATTGGTTCTAGACCCAATTATTGACAGATTTCATCTCACTAGAGTCCTTATGGACAGCGGCAGCAGCGTGAACCTGCTTTACCAGGATACAGTGCGGAAAATGGGCATAGATCCCTCGAGGATTAAGCCCACCAAAACGACCTTTAAAGGTGTAATACCAGGTGTAGAGGCCAACTGTACAGGCTCAGTCACACTTGAAGTGGTCTTCGGATCTCCGGATAATTTCCGAAGCGAGGAGTTAATCTTCGACATAGTCCCATTCCGCAGTGGCTATCACGCACTGCTCGGGTGAACCGCATTCGCCAAGTTCAATGCGGTACCGCACTATGCATACCTTAAGCTCAAGATGCCAAGCCCTCGAGGAGTAATTACGGTCGATGGAAACACCGAACGCTCTCTCCGAACGGAGGAGCACACGACGGCCCTTGCAGCGGAAGTACAAAGCAGCCTCTCCAGGCAGTTCTCCAGTCCGGCCATTAAACGTCCAAACACCGTTAAGCGCGCCCAGAGTAACCTCGACAAGACCGCCTGGCACGTTCCGAGCAGGCGTAGCAATGCGGCCCCAACCCCAGCCCTCGCAAAAATACGACGCCAGTGCTTCGCATACATAACTACACTCTAGAAATACCATGGGTACAGGGGGAGGGGCACCATCACAGCACGCCTGAAACACGGCTTAAACCGCACCAGGGGCTGCCAATTTTTTTAATTTTCTCTTACTTTCAGGACTCCATTCTTCGGAAGGCATGTTCAGCAGTTCAATTGTCGCACAAATGATGCAAGAACCAGGGAAGCAGACAAGCCATGCCGCATTACGGAACTCCCAGGTGGTCTCTATCACGAGCAGTATACCTGTTTCGCATACCATTCCGCAGCCTGCCCCTGGAACGGACATGTTAAATAGTCCAACCTTTTGCTTATCACATTATTTTGTATCGTTCTGCTTTGACCGCAGCCCTTTTTAATAAACAATGCATAGCTTTTGTCTATTTTTGCATTACTCTTTTTTTACAAATATATGTTCCTTAACGACATGTTGCACCCGTACACTTTGGTACGGCCAAAATACGCCAGGGGCTTTAGTACCCCTCAATATGGTGTGAGAAGTCCGAACACTTTAACAAGTGCGGCACCCCGAACTTATAGCATTATATGCATCGGCTCCGAATCATGTCTTGGGTCAATAGTTGGGTTTGCCCGGCTCCTATGTTTTGGTGCCTTACGTTCCGCTATATCGGCTAAGGTAGCACTAGGAGAACTACTGCGATTGTGCCCCAGTTGAGCTGGGTCGAGCACCTCAGTAGAGAAAGCTGAAACTGATTGTCATGATGAAGCGAGAGCCGGTCGCTGTTCAAGAGGTTTTTCGAGTCCTTAAAGACTTATGCCGCTTAGAGCGAGGAGCCGGCTCTGTCCGGCCAAGGCGTGGATAGCGCCCCGAACTCGGTCTTCCAAATACCAGGGGCTTCGCTGAAATTTAAAATTATAGAATTATACGACTAAGTGAGAGTGTTCACGCATTATAGTCCGATTGCCTTGTTCGTTGTGCTAAGCGCCTCCCTCGAAGGACCCAAACATGGGAAAAAGAGCGCTCAGGTTTATCCCCGAACACCCCAGCACTAGCGGCACGAGGGCAGAAGCCGACGACTCGCCATCTCTCAGAATTGATAAACAGCCGCACATAAGGTAATATTTTAAATTCCAACAGCATTGCTTAGCGCATATGAACAAGTTTTCAGTGCACAGGACAAAACGAGCGAGTTTTACTCAAAAATTACATCCCTAGAACATTCATCCGCCACAAGGCGGGCACCCTTGTAACACCCCGGATGTAACTTACCCAATATGTATTCCAACTCTTGCCGTTTTCGGCCTTAAGTTATTTTATTTTCTCGGGTTCGGGTCTTTGTCTCCGTGTGTTGTTATCGTTGTCATGCATCTCATTTCATGTCATCATGTGCATTGCATTTGCATACGTGTTCGTCTCATGCATTCGAGCATTTTCCCGTTGTCCGTTTTGCATTCCGGTGCTCCGTTCTCCTCCGGTGGTCATTTCTACCTTTCTTTCGTGTGTGGGGATTAAACATTTCCGGATTGGACCGAGACTTGCCAAGCGGCCTTGGTTTACTACCGGTAGACCGCCTATGAAGTTTCATACCATTTGGACTTCGTTTCATACTCCAACGGTTAACCGAGGGACAGAAAAGGCCACGTGTGTGTTGCAGCCCAACACCCCTCAAAGTTGGCCCAAAACCGCACCTCATTTGGACTCTCCTAGCTCCCTCTACCTCTATAAATAGAACCCCATTTCCAATTCCCGGATCCTCTCCCTCCTAACCCTAAAAATCGGATCTCCGCCGCCGCCGGACACATCCGGACGGAGCCGGACGCGTCCGGATCCGCCACCGCCAGCCACCGCCTGCCACGTGGCTCCCCGCCACCCGCCGCCGCCGAGGCCCGCGCGGCCCAGCACCGTCCCCCGAGCCCACGTCGCCCGCGCGCCGCCATCCCGCGAGCACCGCCGCCATCCTCCGCTCGCCAGCGCCGCTCCGGCCACCACCGCCGACATCGCCACCGCGCCGCCCTCCTCCGCTCGCTGGCGCCGCTCCGGCCACCTCCACCGTCGACATCACTGCTCCGGCCCCGCCTTGCTCTGCCTCTTCCCCGCGCCGGCGTCACGCCACCTCACCGTCGCTGGCCAAGCCGCGCCCTCTCCGGCCACCTCCACCACCGTCTTCTTCGTCGTTTCCGGTGAGCCCGCCGCCGCGCTATAGTTTTCCGGGCCGGATCCAGATCTGGGAGTTCATCTCGGTTGACTTTTCCTCCCGAAACCCTAAACATTTTGCATATTTAATCGTACCGTAACTTTGCAACCGTGACTCCGTTTTGGGCATATAGCATATCAAAATGTTCGCCTCAAAGAGTACATCATTTCACTCCATTGCATCATTTTCATTTGAGTTCATCTTGATGCCTGAAATGCTGTTAGAAGAGTGCTACTTGAGATAATTGTCAGATCTGCTACTCCATTTAGATATTTGTCATTTTTGCCATGATTATTGTGTGCATGATATGCCCTTGAGCTCTACATATGTTTTGTTAAGGGTTTTGCCATCTTTCCAGAGGTGCAACCCATGTATTTTTGTGATGTGTGTGGTGACT
This sequence comes from Triticum urartu, assembly GCF_003073215.2. Lineage (NCBI taxonomy): Eukaryota > Viridiplantae > Streptophyta > Magnoliopsida > Poales > Poaceae > Triticum > Triticum urartu. Next base: position 69,800,253 of record NC_053024.1, on the reverse strand, counting down.
AGCACGAGGTTGCAAAGTGAGGCACTTGGTAATGCTGATTTCAGGGACTTAGCATTTCCACTAAGTCATCTGTTTTTCTCATGATGCCATATGTTCATGTTGTTTCCTAGTGATCCGTGCCTCTTTTGAGGATGATCAGTAAGGATGTTTTGTTAATCTTGTAATGCTCTATCCATCCATGTCTTTGTTTGCAATTATGGAGCATCCTATCTTGAGTCATTCGAGCTCTATTTTTGCTACTTCGTGAATCTGGGCAGATTGTCTACTTGTTAGCGATTTTGCCGATGATGTTGTAGTTGATCCGTGCATGCTATGCTATTGTTCTTGCCATGTCTAGCTTGCATTTTTTGTGTTCTTGGTGGGTGTATGCTTAAATTCTCACGACTTGCTCCGTAGTGAGTGCATCGAGCTCGTAAACATGCCTACTTGATATCTGTTTCAGCATGCTCCAGTTTTCATTAAGTTTGAGAACTGATTATGTTTTTGCCATGTTCACATGCTTGCAATTGTATTTTTTGATCCCTTTTGGCTCAAGGTCACTAAGGGACTTTTGTTAAGATCTTTGAGTAGCTCCATGACATGCTTTACTTTGCCATGTTCAGGTCCTGTAGCATATAGTTTTGTTGCTCCAAAGCGTGCTATCTGATCTGAAATTCCAGACAAGTGTTAATTTCACCAAGTCTGAGATCTGTTTGTCAAATGCATTTTTTCCATGCTTGTTTGAACCTGTTAATGGATGAATTGGCCGTAGCTCACTGCTAGACTTTTGTTAAGCATCTTGAATGCATCCCTGCCATGTATTTTGTTGTCATGTTTGGGTGCTGTAGCATGTTCATCTCATTGCATTTAGATGTCTACTTGCTGTAAATCGCAGAACGTGGTCATATTTGAATCGCTTGCCATTTCCAAACCGTAACTCCGATTCTGGCGTTCTTTATATCGTTTTCAAGCGATTTCATCTCATCTTTCCAGTGGCACACTTGGATTTCCAAGTTGAGGCCAGGTTCATGCTTTCCCTATCACATCTTGCATATGCATCCCGCATCGCATCCCGCATAGCATACCATCTTTGCATCATATTGTTTGAGCTTTGCACATGGTTGATTGTGTTCTGTTTGCTTGTTTGCCTTGTTTGGGTAGAGCCGGGAGACGAGTTCGCTAACAAGGAGCTTTCGAGGATCCAGTCAACTCTGACAACTTTGCAGGCAAGATGATCATACCCTCGAAATCACTACTATCTTTGCTTTGCTAGATGCTCGCTCTTTTGCTATGCCAATGCTACGATGCCTACCACTTGCTTTCAAGCCTCCCAAATTGCCATGTCAAACCTCTAACCCACCATGTCCTAGCAAACCGTTGTTTGGCTATGTTACCGCTTTGCTCAGCCCCTCTTATAGCATTGCTAGTTGCAGGTGAAGATTGGAGACCGTTCCTTGTTGGAACATTATTTTACTTGTTGGGATATCATTATATTGCCATGTTATCTTAATGCATCTATATACTTGGTGAAGGGTGGAAGGCTCGGCCTCTCGCCTAGTGTTTTGTTCCACTCTTGCCGCCCTAGTTTCTGTCATATCGGTGTTATGTTCCCGGATTTTGCATTCCTTACGCGGTTGGGTGATAATGGGAACCCCTTGATATTTCGCCTTGATTAAAGCTTTTCCAGCAATGCCCAACCTTGGTTTTACCATTTTCCACCTAGCCTCTTTTTCCCTTGGGTTTCCGGAGCCCGAGGGTCATCTTATTTAACCCCCCCCCGGGCCAGTGCTCCTCTGAGTGTTGGTCCAACTGAGCTGCCTGCGGGGCCACCTCGGGGCAACTTGAGGGTTGGTTTTACTCGTAGCTAGTCTCATCTGAGTGTGCCCTGAGAACGAGATATGTGCAGCTCCTATCAGGATTTTTCGGCACATTCGGGCGGTGTTGCTGGTCTTGTTTTAACCTGTCGAAGTGTCTCGAAGAACCGAGGTACCGAGTCTGATCGGAACGTCTCGGGAGGAGGTCTATTCCTTCGTTGACCGTGAGAGCTTGTCATGGGCTAAGTTGGGACTCCCCTGCAGGGATTTGAACTTTTAAAGCCGTGCCCGCGGTTATGGGCAGATGGGAATTTGTTAATGTCCGGTTGTAGATAACTTGAATCTTAACTTAATTAAAATGAATCAACCGTGTGAGTTCCCGTGATGGCCTCTTCTCGGCAGACCAGGAGGTGGACACGGTGTTGGAGTAATGTTTGCACAGGTTGTCCTCTAGTTTCTCGCTCGCGCTTTGCCTCCTCTTCTCTCTCTCTTTTGCGAACAGGATAGCCACCATATTTGCTAGTCGCTTGCTGCAGCTCCACATATTTACCTTGCCTTGCCTTACCTATAAGCTTAAATAGTCTTGATTGCGAGGGTGCGAGATTGCTGAGTCCCTGTGGCTCACATATTACTATTACACCAGATGCAGGGCCTGATGATTCCGCTCCAGGTGACGCGCTTGAGCTCAAGTGGGAGTTCGACGAGGACTCTCAACGATATTATGTTTCTTTCCCTGATGATCAGTAGTGGTGCCCAGTTGGGGGTGATCGGGACCGTGTCGCATGTTGGGTTATCTTTTATTTTGGCGGCGTAGTCGGGCCATGAGTGTTTGAATGATGCAATGTTATTTATGTACTTGATTGACGTGGCGAGTGTAAGCCAACTATGTTATCTCCCCTTTTATTATCTACATTACATGGGATGTTGTGAAGATTGCCTAACTTGCGACATATGTCTTCAATGTGATTATGCCTCTAAGTCGTGCCTCGACACGTGGGAGATACAGTCGCATCGAGGGTGTTATAAGTTGGTAATCAGAGCCTTCCTTGACCTTAGGAGCCCCATTGCTTGATCGTTATTAGCAGCTGAGTTGTGTCTAGAATTTTTTTTTGAGTCATTTAGGAATTATATATCGGAGAGTTTAGGAATTCTTTTTACTTCTCAGTCTCCTCATCGCTTTGGTAAGGCATCCTGACGTAGAGTTTTGACTCTTCTCTTCTCAAATTTCACTAAAAAAAATTTAGGATCACGCGGGTATCTTGGAATCGTTCCGATGGTTTTATGACGAGAACATTGTCTTGGTGCCTCCTGTCAGGGGTTTTGTGGAAGTGTCCCGGGGAGTTGAGCTCTGAGGTGTTGTCGTCATAATTTTATCGTTGCAATTCTGGAATACCTGAGTTTAGTACGCCGACATCGAAAATCTCTTTTATGTAGTTCGTTGGTGAGATAACCTCGACGCCACCCAGTACGGGGGCGGGAGTTCGGGAGTATCGTCATAACTTGTATAATGAACGCTTTTCGAAGGTTGAGGTAGATGGTTTCCGAAGTTTTTCTCGGTTATGTGTTGAAGGATGGATACAGCTGGATGTAGGATTTGCTAGATTTGGGTGAGATATTATGCTTCCCCTGTATCCCCAACACCTGATTGCATAACCGGAAAGGTTCGGGAGTTTCATAGGTGGGAATTCTTGTAGCTCTAGTTCTTCTTCCACGGATATTTGGTTTGAGATTGGGATTTCTTACCGAGTATTCGTTCTTGATTCGTACCTTGTTGATTTATTTCTCTACCTAAATTCTAAGTGGCTTCTCAATTTATGGATATGTGACCATTTCAAGAGGAATGCATTCGTTCATTTTGTTCGGATGTGAAGACTATATGTTGCAATTTTCATTCCGTTGGATTCAGCTTCATTTATCTGTCTATGTGCTAACGGTGGTCAACCTCTTCAGGATGGCTCCCGCTAAGAGCACCAATCAGAATCAGAATCAAGATCCGCCACCACCTCCACGTCCTCCGGAGGCATGGCAAGCTGTGATGGCCGCAACCAATGCAAACACACAGTTGATCATGCAAATTCTCCAAGAGCGCAATCAAGGCAACCAAGGGAACCAAGGCAACAATCAAAATCACTTTGCTACACTCAACCAGTTCCTTGCTAACGGGCCAAAAACTTTCAGCAATTGTGTTGAGGCAACTGATGCTGACGATTGGCTCGTGGATCTGTGTAAGCATTTTGAGTGCAGTAACGTCAAGCCTGAGGACTTTGTCAAGTTTGCTTCTTTCCAACTCAAAGATCAAGCTGCAGAATGGTTTCAGCAGTACAAGGATTCCAGAGGTGGACGTGCTGTTACCTGGGATGAATTCCGTCAAGATTTCAGAGCTCACCATATCCCTCAGAGCATGGTTGAAAGCAAGCGTGAGGAATTCCGCAACCTGAAGCAAGGCTCTTTGTCTGTCTATGACTACAACAAGTTGTTCCAGAAGCTCGCCCGCTTTGCCAAGCAGGACGTCCCTGATGAGAAGAGCATGATATACCAGTTCAGGGGTGGTCTCAGAGAAGAAATTCAGCTAGCTCTTGTTCTCTTCGAGCCCTTGAGATACGATGAGTTCTACAACATGGCATTGAAGCAAGAGGCCGCTCAACTGAGGTGTGATGCTTCCAAGAAGCGAGTCAGAGATGCTACTCCTTCTTCCTCTACTCAAGTGGCCAAGCAGCAGAAGTATTGGCTTCCTCCTCCTCCTCCGTTCCGTCAGCCGTATCAGCAGAAGAGGAAACGTGGCAGTGGATCTTCCCACCCACCCAACCCTGGCTTTCAGAACAAGACTTCGTCTCAAGCTCCAAGATCGAGTGCTCCGTATCACCGTCCGCTTTCAGAGGTCACGTGCAACAAGTGCCAACAGAAGGGTCACTATGCCAACAAGTGTCTCAACCAGAGGCGTCTTCCTCCTCCTCCTGTGAGATCGGCAAGTACAGCTGTGGTCAAGCATAACCGCAAGCACGCCAAGGTCAACTTGATGAACGCAGCTCAGGCAGAGGACTCGTCAGATGTCATCATGGGTAACCTTCCTGTTAATGATATTCCTGCAAAAGTACTTTTGACTCTGGTGCATCGCATTCCTTCATGTCATTCCCATTTGCATCAGAGAACAATTTTAGTACTAAGGCTTTACCTAGAGCTATGCAAGTCGTCTCTCCGGCTAAGCGTCTGAGTTCTAGTATGATGGTTCCGGATATTTCTATCTTGATGGGTGATTTCAAGTTTCTGGCTTCTTCAATGGTTCTTGGTAACTCAGATATTGATCTTATTCTCGGGATGGATTGGCTTTCTAAGCACAAGGCTCAGCTTGATTGTGCAGCTAGACAGATTCAATTGACTCATTCGTCTGAGGATGTAATTGTCTTTGCCGCTCGGGATAATACCATCCATCTATTTTCTCTCAATGAGAAGGGTGAACTGGATGCTATCTCACAAATTCCAGTCGTTTGCGAATATCAAGATGTCTTTCCAGAAGAGCTTCCAGGAATGCCTCCGCACCGGCCAGTTGAATTCGTTATCGATCTTGATCCCGGTACGGAACCTGTGTGCAAGCGTCCTTACAAGCTCGGACCTGAAGAGTTGAAGGAGCTGAAGAAGCAACTCGATATTCAAGAGAAAATGGGTCTCATCCGGCCTAGTTCTTCTCCGTGGGGTTGTGGTGTTCTTTTTGTGAAGAAGAAGGATGGAACGGACCGACTTTGTGTTGATTACCGTCCATTGAACGAGAAGACCATCAAGAACAAATACCCACTTCCCAACATCAACGAGCTGTTCGAACAACTCAAAGGTGCCCAAGTATTCTCCAAGCTTGATCTCCGTATGGGTTATCATCAGATTCGAATCCGCGAGCAAGATATTCCCAAGACGGCTTTCAGGACAAGCTATGGTTCATATGAATACACTGTCATGTCTTTTGGCCTCGTCAACGCTCCTCCGACTTTCTCTCGCATGATGAACTTCATCTTCAATGCCTACACCAATGACTTCGTTTTGGTCTATCTCGACGACATTCTGGTTTTCTCGAAGAACAAGGAAGATCATGCCAAGCACTTGCGTTTGGTACTCGACAGGATGAGGGAACACAAGTTCTACGCCAAGTTCTCCAAGTGCGAATTTTGGCTCGATGAGGTTCTTTATCTTGGTCATATCATCTCTGCCAAGGGCATTGCCGTGAATCCTGAGAAGGTGTCTGCAATTGTGAATTGGGAGCCTCCTCAGAACGTGAAGCAACTCCGTAGCTTCCTCGGTCTCGCAAGCTACTGTCGAAGATTCGTTGAAAACTTTTCCAAGATCGCGAAGCCTCTCTCAAATCTTCTCCAGAAGCACGTCAAGTACGTTTGGTCTCCGGAGTGTGACATTGCTTTCAACACTTTGAAAGAGAAATTGATCACTGCTCCAGTTCTGACTCCGCTTGATGAATCCAAGCCGTACGAGGTCTTTTGTGACACCTCTCTCCAAGGCCTTGGCACAGTGTTGATGCAAGAGAAGAAAGTTGTTGCTTATACCTCTCGCCAGTTGAAGCCCAATGAGAAGAACTAGCCCACTCATGATCTCGAGTTGGCGGCAGTGGTGCATGCTCTTTTGACTTGGAGACATCTCTTATTGGGAAGAAAAGTGGACATTTTCACTGATCACAAGAGTCTCAAGTACATCTTCACTCAGCCTAATATCAACCTCAAGCAAACTCGATGGGTCGAAATGATTCAAGAGTATAATCCGAGTATCGAGTATACTCCAGGCAAGGCCAATGTGATTGCTGACGCATTGAGCAGAAAGACTTATTGCAACAGTCTGATTCTCAAGCCTTATCAACCCGAGCTTTGTGAAGCTTTCCGCAAACTTAATCTGCAAGTTGTTCCTCAAGGTTTCCTCGCCAACCTTCAAGTCTCTCCTACCTTGGAAGACCAGATTCGCCAAGCTCAGCTTCTTGATGCTATGGTGAAAAAGGTGAAGATTGGGATTGCCAAGAGTCAACCCAAGTACAAGTGCTACCGCCTTGATGACAAGGACACTCTCTTCTTCGAGGATCGTATTGTTGTACCCAAAGGTGAACTTCGTAAAGTGATCATGAACGAGGCTCACAATTCTCTCCTCTCCATCCACCCTGGGAGCACGAAGATGTATCAGGACCTCAAGCAGGCTTATTGGTGGACTCGAATGAAGCGCGAGATTGCTCAATTCGTGAATGAGTGTGATGTCTGCAGAAGAGTGAAGGCAGAACACCAAAGACCAGCTGGTCTCCTCCAACCTCTTGCCATTCCGGAATGGAAGTTTGACCACATTGAGATGGACTTCGTGACTGGGTTTCCAAAGTCCAAACATGGCAATGATGCTATATTCGTTGTCATCGACAAACTCACTAAAGTGGCTCACTTTCTGCCTATCAAAGTGTCTATCACTGCAGCTCAATTGGCGGAACTCTATACCTCTGGAATTGTCTCTCTGCACGGTATTCCACAAGTGATCTCTTCAAACCATGGCAGCATCTGTACCTCCAAGTTTTGGGATTCTTTTCAGAAGGCCATGGGCACCAACATCCGCTTCAGCACAGCTTTCCATCCTCAAACTAGCGGTCAAGTCGAGCGTGTCAATCAGATTCTTGAAGATATGCTCAGGGCTTGTGTGATCTCCTTCGGCATGAAGTGGGAGGATTGTCTTCCTTATGCTGAATTCTCCTACAACAACAGTTTTCAAGCAAGTTCGGGCAAGGCCCCATTTAAAATTCTGTATGGCAGGAAGTGCCGTACCCCTCTCAACTGGTCCGAAATCGGTGAACGTCAGCTTCTCGGAAATGACTTAATCAGAGAGGCAGAGGAAATGTGCAAAGTCATTCGAGATAACCTCAAAGCAGCCCAATCCCGCCAGAAGAGCTACTATGACAGTAAGCACCGTGATTTGGCTTTCGAGATCGGAGATCATGTTTACCTCCGCGTCTCTCCTATGAAAGGTACTCGTCGCTTCGGTATCAAAGGGAAGCTTGCCCCCATATACGTGGGACCTTTCAAGATTGTCAGCAAGAGAGGCGACCTCGCCTATCAACTCGAGCTTCCTTCAAACTTTGCAAATGTTCATGACGTGTTCCATGTCTCTCAACTCCGAAAGTGCTTCAAGACTCCTGACCGCACCGTAAACTTCGAGGACATTGAGCTCCAAGAAGATCTCTCCTATCATGAGCACCCAGTTGCTATTCTTGAAGAGACTGAACGCAAGACTCGCAACAAATCAATCAAATTCCTCAAAGTCAAGTGGTCACACCATTCCGACCGTGAAGCTACCTGGGAACGCGAGCATCACCTCTGTTCTGAGTACCTGGCGTTCTTTCAGTCCTAGATCTCGGGACGAGATCCTTTCGTAGTGGTGGAGTGTTGTAACACCCCGGATGTAACTTACCCAATATGTATTCCAACTCTTGCCATTTCCGGCCTTAAGTTATTTTATTTTCTTGGGTTTGGGTCTTTGTCTCCGTGTGTTGTTATCATTGTCATGCATCTCATTTCATGTCATCATGTGCATTGCATTTGCATACGTGTTAGTCTCATGCATTCGAGCATTTTCCCCGTTGTCCGTTTTGCATTCCGGCGCTCCGTTCTCCTCCGGTGATCATTTCTACCTTTCTTTCGTGTGTGGGGATTAAACATTTCCGGATTGGACCGAGACTTGCCAAGTGGCCTTGGTTTACTACCGGTAGACCGCCTGTCAAGTTTCATACCATTTGGACTTCGTTTGATACTCCAACGGTTAACCGAGGGACCGAAAAGGCATCGTGTGTGTTGCAGCCCAACACCCCTCAAAGTTGTCCCAAAACCCACCAAAACCTTCTCCATCATCTAGAGCGTTCGATCACGATCGCGTGGCCGAAAACCGCACCTCATTTGGACTCTCCTAGCTCCCTCTACCTCTATAAATAGAACCCCATTTCCAATTCCCGGATCTTCTCCCCCCTAACCTTAAAAATCGGATCTCCGCCGCCGCCGGACATGTCCGGACGGAGCCGAACGTGTTCGGATCCGCCACCGCCAACCGCCGCCTGCCACGTGGCTCCCCGCCACCCGCCGCCGTCGAGGCCCGCGCGGCCTAGCGCCGGCCCCCGAGCCCACGTCGCCCGCGCGCCGCCATCCCGCGAGCACCGCCGCCCTCCTCCGCTCGCCGGCGCCGCTCCGGCCACCGCCGCTGACATCGCCACCGCGCCGCCCTCCTCCGCTCGCCGGCGCCGCTCCGGCCACCTCCACCACCGACATCGCCGCTCCGACCCCGCCTTGCTCCGCCTCTTCCTCGCGCCGGCGTCACGCCACCTCACCGTCGCCGGCCAAGCCGCGCCCGCTCTGGCCACCTCGACCACCGTCTTCTTCATCATTTCCGGCGAGCCCGCCGCCGCGCTACAGTGTTCCGGGCCGGATCAGATCTGGGAGTTCATCTCGGTTGACTTTTCCTCCCGAAACCCTAAACATTTTGCATATTTCATCATACCGTAGCTTTGCAACCGTAACTCCGTTTTGGGCATATAGCATATCAAAATGTTCGTCTCAGAGAGTACATCATTTCATTCCATTGCATCATTTTCATTTGAGTACATCTTGATGCCCGAGATGCTGTTAGAAGAGTACAACTTGAGATAATTGTCAGATCTGCTACTCCATTTAGATATTTGTCATTTTTGCCATGATTATTGTGTGCATGATATGCCCTTGAGCTCTACATATGTTTTGTTAAGGGTTTCGCCATCTTTCCAGAGGTGTAACCCATGTATTTTTGTGATGTGTGTGGTGACTAGCACGAGCTTGCAAAGTGAGGCACTTGGTAATGCTGATTTCAGGGACTTAGCATTTCCACTAAGTCCTTGATCTGTTTTTTCTCATGATGCCATATGTTCATGTTATTTCCTAGTGATCCGTGCCTCTTTTGAGGATGATCAGTAAGGATGTTTTGTTAATCTTGTAGTGCTCTATCCATCTATGTCTTTGTTTGCAATTATGGAGCACCCTAGCTTGCGTCAATCGAGCTCTACTTTTGCTACTTCGTGAATCTGGGCAGATTGTCTACTTGTTAGCGATTTTGCCGATGATGTTGTAGTTGATCCGTGCATGCTATGCTATTGTTCTTGCCATGTCTAGCTTGCATTTTGTGTGTTCCTGGTGGGTGTATGCTTAACTTGTCACGACTTGCTCCGTAGTGAGTGCATCGAGCTCGTAAACATGCCTACTTGATATATGTTTCAGCATGCTGCAGTTTTCATTAAGTCTGAGAACTGATTATGTTTTTGCCATGTTCACATGCTTGCAATTGTATTTTCTGATCCCTTTTGGGTCAAGGTCACTAATGGACTTTTGTTAAGATCTTTGAGTAGCTCCATGCCATGCTTTACTTTGCCATGTTCAGGTCCTGTAGCATATAGTTTTGTTGCTCCGAAGAGTGCTATCTGATCTGACATTCCAGACAAGTGTTAATTTCACTAAGTCTGAGATCTGTTTGTCAAATGCATTTTTGCCATGCTTGTCTGAACCTATTAATGGATTAATTGGCCGTAGCTCACTGCTAGCATTTTGTTAAGCATCTTGCATGCATCCCTGCCATTTATTTTGTTGTCATGTTTGGGTGCTGTAGCATGTTCATCTCATTGCATTTAGATGGCTACTTGCTGTAAATCGCAGAACGTGGTCATATTTGAATCGCTTGCCATTTCCAAACCGTAACTCCGATTCCGGTGTTCTTTATATCGTTTTCAAGCGATTTCATCTCATCTTTCCAGTGGAACACTTGGATTTCCATGTTTAGGCCAGGTTCATGCTTTCCCTGTCACATCTTGCATATGCATCCCGCATCGCATCCCGCATAGCATACCATCTTTGCATCATATTGTTTGAGCTTTGCACGTGGTTGATTGTGTTCCGTTTGCTTGTTTGCCTTGTTTGGGTAGAGCCGGGAGACGAGTTCGCTAACGAGGAGCCCGTTGAGTATGCTTTCGAGGATCCAGTCAACTCTGATAACTTTGCAGGCAAGATGATCATACCCTCGAAATCACTACTATCTTTGCTTTGCTAGATGCTTGCTCTTTTCCTATGCCAATGCTACGATGCCTACCACTTGCTTTCAAGCCTCCCAAATTGCCATGTCAAACCTCTAACCCACCATGTCCTAGCAAACCGTTGTTTGGCTATGTTACCGCTTTGCTCAGCGCCTCTTATAGCGTTGCTAGTTGCAGGTGAAGATTGGAGACCGTTCCTTCTTGGAACATTATTTTACTTGTTGGGATATCATTATATTGCCATGTTATCTTAATGCATCTATATACTTGGTGAAGGGTGGAAGGCTTGGCCTCTCGCCTAGTGTTTTGTTCCACTCTTGTCGCCCTAGTTTCCGTCATACCAGTGTTATGTTCCTGGATTTTGCGTTCCTTACGCGGTTGGGTGATAATGGGAACCCCTTGATATTTCTCCTTGATTAAAGCTTTTCCAGCAATGCCCAACCTTGGTTTTACCATTTGCCACCTATCCTATTTTTCCCTTAGGTTTTCGGAGCCCGAGGGTCATCTTATTTAACCCCCCCCCCCGGGCCAGTGCTCCTCTGAGTGTTGGTCCGACTGAGCTGCCTGCGGGGCCACCTCGGGGCAACTTGAGGGTTGGTTTTACTCGTAGCTAGTCTCATCTGAGTGTGCCTTGAGAACGAGATATGTGCAGCTCCTATCGGGATTTGTCGGCACATTCGGGCGGTGTTGCTGGTCTTGTTTTAACCTGTCGAAGTGTCTTGAAGAACCGAGGTACCGAGTCTGATCGGAACGTCTCGGGAGGAGGTCTATTCCTTCGTTGACCGTGAGAGCTTGTCATGGGCTAAGTTGGGACTCCCCTGCAGGGATTTGAACTTTCGAAAGCCGTGCTCGTGGTTATGGGTAGATGGGAATTTGTTAATGTCTGGTTGTAGATAACTTGAACCTTAACTTAATTAAAATGAATCAACCGTGTGAGTTCCCGTGATGGCCTCTTCTCGGCGGAGTCCGGGAGGTGGACACGGTGTTGGAGTAATGTTTGCGCAGGTTGTCCTCTAGTTTCTCGCTCACGCTTTGCCTCCTCTTCTCGCTCTCTTTTGCGAACAGGATAGCCACCATATTTGCTAGTCGCTTGCTGCAGCTCCACATATTTACCTTGCCTTGCCTTACCTATAAGCTTAAATAGTCTTGATTGCGAGGGTGCGAGATTGCTGAGTCCCTGTGGCTCACATATTACTATTACACCAGATGCAGGGCCTGATGATTCCGCTCCAGGTGACGCGCTTGAGCTCAAGTGGGAGTTCGACGAGGACTCTCAACGATACTATGTTTCTTTCCCTGATGATCAGTAGTGGTGCCCAGTTGGGGGTGATCGGGGCCGTGTCGCATGTTGGGTTATCTTTTATTTTGGCGCCGTAGTCGGGCCATGAGTGTTTGAATGATGTAATGTTATTTATGTACTTGATTGACGTGGCGAGTGTAAGCCAACTATGTTATCTCCCCTTTTATCATCTATATTACATGGGATGTTGTGAAGATTGCCTAACTTGCGACATATGCCTTCAATGCGATTATGCCTCTAAGTTGTGCCTCGACACGTGGGAGATATAGTCGCATCGAGGGTGTTATAACCCTTCAGAACATCCGTATAATAATTCCCGGGCTTGCGATGCTCTTTCCCCGGCGGTGGCCCGTCCTTCACGAGCTTCTCAGCATCCGGCTTGCCCAGTGCACCTTAGCACGGGCAAGGGCCCTACGGGCACCTTCAATGCAGACGGAGCGCTTGATGACTTCGATCCTTGGACAGGCCCCCTCCAGCCGCCACACCAGCCCGAAATAGCTCCCAGGCAGAGCCTCTCCAGGCCACAGCCGAACTATGAGGCCCTTCATGGCCTGTTCGGCCGCCTTGTGGAGCTCGACCAGTTGCTTCAGATGGTCGCTCAGGGGCACGGGGTGTCCGGCCTCAGCATACTGAGACCAGAACACCTTCTCTGTCGAGCTTCCCTCCTCGGCTCGATAGAATGCGGCGGCATCAGACACGCTACGGGGAAGATCTGCGAACGCTCCTGGAGAGCTCCGGATTCGGGTAAGTAACAAGTAACTCACGTTTATGTGTTTGCTTTGCATAAAGAATGCCTTACCCGCCGCTATGTTTTTCACCGCAACCAACTCCTGGAGGGTCTTCTGGGATTCGGCCTTGGCAGACTTGGCATTTTCAATAGTCGCCGCATGCTCGGACGCTCACGTCTTTGAGTCAAGCTCCAAACTCTCATGTTTTTTCATGAGAACCTGGAGCTCTTGTTGCACCTTGCCAACCTGGGCCTCATACTTCTCCCGCTCGGTGCGCTCCGTGGCCGCCCTCTTCTCGGCCTCGACCAACGCTTGCTTAAGGGTCGCCACCTCAGACGTGGCCCCTACAATAGCCATGATAATCCTGTCATTTTTTGCAATTGCACCTTTTTATATATATATATATTTAAACAAGGTATTTCTTACCTTCCTTGTCCTCAAGCTGCTTCTTGGCATGCCCGAGCTCTTTCTCGGACTGCTTGAGGTTCTGCTTTAGCGTGTCCACTTCCGCAGTCAGTGCAGCGGACGCCAGTAGAGAAGCCTGCATACGCATATTGACTCCTTTTTGTTAGACTCCTACGAATTTTATTTTATCCTCTCTTCGGCTTTTCTTCCCGAACGCCAAACAGAGCATTAGGGGCTACTGTCTATGCGGTAATATTATTTACACATTCTTTACTTACCTCAAAGCCTGTTAAAAGGCTAGTACAAGCTTCAGTCAGTCCGCTCTTGGCGGACTGAACCTTCTGGACCACCGCACTCATAATGGTGCGGTGCTCCTCGTCGATGGAGGCACCTTTGAGCACCTCCAACAGATTGTCTGGTGCCTCTGGTTGGACGGGGGTCACCGGCACAGTGGGCTTGCTCCTCTTGGAAGGAGGTCGCCCGCCGGACTCCGGGACCTTTGAAGGTTCCGGAGCGGTGTCCGGCCTAGAGCCAGACTTGGAGCCCTGGGGGGTTTTATCCCCTTTACTCCTGGAGTCCGGGAGGTCGCCTTACGGCGCCTCCAGGACCACCTCCTCCTGGCTTGGAACCTGTTGGTACAACACTTCAGCGTCGTCCGTAGGGCGGGGGGAGGAAGCCATCGGAAGCGAATTCACATCCGACGAGTCCAGGGAACCGCTCGACAACGCGTTGAGCCGGTCTTTGGGTGGGCTGCATTAACATATTAGACATAAAGGAATACTATGAATTACTCTAGTATCCGGGTAATTACGATTTCGCCAGGGGCTTGGCCCTGAGCGGCCACTCCTCTCCGCCGTCGTCGGCGTCGGTGGAGTAGTCCGGAGGAAGGGTTTTCCCCTTCTTGGACCCTTCGGCCTCCCCAGTGAGGGCGGCCTTCCTTTTATTCTCTCCCCCCGCTGGAGGGGGAGAGGTCTCTTCTTCCTCCTCCTCGTCTTCACGGGAGGAATGCGCCCTGGAGCCGTCGGATGATGAACCCGACACCTCCTGGCGCCGGGCACTTTTTCAAGTCCCCGTGGCCCTCTTCGTGGCCTTCTTCTCCGACACCACATAGGGTGCCGGAACCAGCAACTTCGCCAAGCGGGCATCGGCTGGGTCTTCGGGCAAAGGAGCCGGACAGTCGATCTGTCCGGACTTCGCCTGCCAAACCTGTCAAAGGTAAGGGAGCTTAGGTCTCGCATAGAGTTAAACTATGAAAAACTAATACCCTGTAAAAGGCACAAACAACTTACCGCGCTGGCATGACACTGCGCGCTGAATCTGTGATCCTCGGTAGCGAATGCGGGAGCCTCGGCGCCCTTGAAAAGCACCTTCCAGACATCTTTGTACGTCGTGTCGAAGAGCCTGCTCAGAGTTCGGTGCTGCGTCGGGTTGAACTCCCACAGATTGAAGGCCCGTTGTTGACACAGGAGGATCCGGCGGATGAGCATGACCTGGACTACGTTGACAAGCCTGAGCTGCTTGTCCACCAGGGTTTGGATGCATGTTTGCAGTCCAGTCACCTCTCCTTTGCTACCCCACGACAGGTCCGTCTCTTTCCAGGACGTGAGCCGCGTTGGGGGTCCGGACTGGAACTCGGGGGCTGCGACCCACTCAGGGTCGCGCGGCTCGGTGATGTAAAACCACCCCGATTGCCACCCCCTTCAGGGTCTCCACAAAGGAGCCCTCGAGCCATAAGACGTTGGGCATCTTGCCCACCATGGCGCCTCCGCACTCCGCCTGGTTGCCATGCACCACCTTCGGCTTGACATTAAAAGTCTTGAGCCATAGGCCGAAATGGGGGCGGATGCAGAGGAAAGCCTCGCACACGATGATAAACACCGAGATGTTGAGGACGAAATTCGGGGCCAGATCATGGAAATCCAGGCCGTAGTAGAACATGAGTCCCCGGACGAATGGGTGGATAGGAAAGCCCAGTCCGCGGAGGAAGTGGGGAAGGAACACTACCCTCTCATGGGGCCTTGGGGTGGGGAGGAGGTGCCCCTCTTCGGGAAGCCGGTACGTGATGTCATTAGACAAGTATCCGGCCTTCCTCAGTTTTTTGATGTGTCCCTCCGTGACGGAGGAGACCATCCACTTGCCTCCCGCTCCGGACATGGCTGGAGAAGGTTGAGGTGGGGAGTGTGGATTTGGGCGCTGGAGCTCGAGTGCGCGAAAATGGATAGGCGAAGGAGGAAGAAGGCGTAGGTGAAAAGGTGGATCCTTATCCCCTTATATGGGTGGACGCAACTACGTGTCCCCACCAGCCTGGTAAAACTTGCTTATCTCCAAGCGCCGTATTCAATGGCGCGGTTGGGTTACCCACGCCCGTATTGATGAGAATCCCGGAATAAGGGGACACGATCTCTGCTTTAACAAGACATGCCAAGGAAACCGCCTCGCATGACGCGCTGAGGTGGGATAGTAAAACGATTGGAATAAAGGCTTGGCCGTGGTGCGTCACACTACGGAATACGTCAGTAGATTAGATTTGTGTAAATATTATTCTCTCTATGGCAATATGTGGAAACTTATTTTGCAGAGCCGATACCAAGATGGTATGGAGGTTACCGTCCGCGGTGATGATGAGTGGCGGTGATCTTGATGGAGATACCAAGATGATGGAGACTCGTCCCTAATTAGCCGAAACACCTTAGGAAACGGAAAAACCGCAAACTCAAAATCTCAAATGTCAAATGGTGGTAGCGGGAATGCGGTGGTGGTGGCAGAAGCTCAAAGGGATTGCGGAAATGCAATGATGAGTTGTGGAGTACGCAATGCGGAAATGGAGGGTAAGGTGTTGGACTATACACGGTGTCGGAGTTGTAAGCACGGTCCCTAAGTAGCCGAAACACCTTAGGAGACACAACTCACAACACAAACAAAATTGGGTTAAGTTGGGGTGTCGGAAGTGTATGGTGGGCAAGCCTATGCGGAAGTTATGGTGGTGCTGGTAGTTGATGAAGAAGCAATCATCCCTAAGTAGCCTAAACACCTTAGGAAACTCGAATCACAACTCAAACAACCACAAATGCGATGGGGAACAAAATTGGTTAGGTTGCAGAAGGTTATGGTGGTTTTGCGAACGATGTGGTGGAAGCCCTAGGCAAAGATGCCAAAGTTCCAAAATGTTGATGGTGTCAAAAGGTGTAGGAACCTATGTAGATGGATGGAGGATGTCAATAGCTACTCAATGAGCTAAAGAACGCGAAAATCGGATTGCAGATGTGAAAGTTATGGTCAAAACTGTCAATCAGCCGAGGCTGAAACTGGGAGGGGCGGTTGTACCGCTTGCTAGGGCGGTTGTACCACTCTTGGAGCATCCTGGAGTTCCAGAATTAGCTGGTAGAAGTATCAGGTTATGGGGGAGTGGTAGCACCGCCTTGGGGGCCGGTTGTACCGCTGGTGTCGGGAAAAATTCACAGATCCGAATCGGGGTGGATTTTGGGGCGGAAATGGGTGATTTCGGGGTCAAAATTCGACGGGTTTCGTGGATGGAAAGTGGAGAAACTTGGGGAGATGCTAGATCCACTTGAAACCAAGCAAATCCATGGATCAAATCCAATAAAACTTCGTCAAACCAACAAATCACAAAAAAAAATTGGGGCTATTTTTGGTGGGGATTTTCGAGATTGGGAAAGAACACAACAAAATTAGGCTAGAAAACAACAAGGGGAGGCTCCGAAATCGTGATCAACATGGCTCATGATATCAAGATGATGTAGGGTAGGAACCCTAGGGGCCGATCTTTCACAAAAGGAGCGGATCCCACGAAGAACACGAGGAAGAACGGAGAGAAATCACAAGAGGAAACACTCAAGAACAAGTCCAATCACACATCCACTAGACAATCAAACACACAAGATCCACAAGGTACATGAACAACAAAGGGAAAGATACAAGGTAAGGTTCATCTCCATGAGGAGGTCTTGAAGGGGGCCGCCCAAGAGGGGGTCTTGATGTTCTTCTCCGAAAGGAGGTCTTGAATCCTCTTGGGGGATTGATAACCCACAAGTATAGGGGATCAATTGTAGCCTATTTCGATAAGTAAGAGTGTCGAACCCAACGAGGAGCTAAAGGAAGAACAAATATTCCCTCAAGTTCTATCGACCACCGATACAACTCTACGCACGCTTGACATTCGCTTTACCTAGAACAAGTATGAAACTAGAAGTACTTTGTAGGTATTGTTGGATAGGTTTGCAAGATAATAAAGAGCAAGTAAATAAAAAGTAGGGGCTGTTTAGATAAAGACACAACTAAGTTAGGTTTATTAAAGAGCTTGTTGTTACGAGAAAGTTATTTGTCCCTAGGCAATCGATAATTAGACCGATAATCATTATTGCAATTTTATATGAGGGAGAGGCATAAGCTAACATAATTTCTCTACTTGGATCATATGAACTTATGATTGGAACTCTAGCAAGCATCCACAACTAATAAAGATCATTAAGGTAAAACCCAACCATAGCACTAAAGTATCAAGTCCTCTTTATCCCACACGCAACAACCCCCTTAGTCGGGTTTGTGTTTCAGTCACTCACGCAACCCACTATAAGCGAATCATGAACGTATTGCAACACCCTACAGCGGGGATCCCTCACGCTTGCGCAACACGGAGAGAACCATAGGACAGCACCAATAATAAAACATGCAACTCAAACCAATCTTGATCATCAAATAGCCCATAGGACAAAACGGATCTACTCAAACATCATAGGATAGCCATACATCATTGGGAAATAATATATAGTGTTGAGCACCATGTTTAAGTAGAGATTACAGCGGGTAAGAGAGAGGTTAAACCACTGCATAGAGGGGGGAAGAGTTGGTGATGATGGCGGTGAAGTTGTTGGTGAAGATTGCGGTGATGATGATGGCCCCGGTGGCACTCCGGTGCCACCGGAAGCGAGGGGGAGAGAGTCCCCCTCCTTCTTATTCTTCCTTGACCTCCTCCCTAGATGGGAGAAGGGTTTCCCCTGTGGTCCATGGCCTCCATGGCGTGTGAGGGGCGAGAGCCCCTCCGAGATTGGATCTGTCTCTCTGTCTCTCTCTGTTTCTTATATTCCGGGAGATCCGTAACTCCGATTGGGCTGAAATTTGAACACGATCTCTATCCGGATATTAGCTTTCTTGCGGTGAAAGAAGGGCACCAACCACCTTACGGGGTGGCCACGAGGGTCAAGGGCGCGCCTGCCCCCTGGGGCGCGCTCCCCTGCCTCATGGGCCCCTCGAGCATCGTCTCGCGTTGATTTCACTTCCCAAAAATCACATATATTCCAAAAAAAATCTCCGTACGTTTTTATCCCGTTTGGACTCCGTTTGATATGGATTTTATGCGAAACAAAAAACATGCAACAAACAGGAACTGGCACTGGGGAGTGGATCAATATGTTAGTCTCAAAAATAGTATAAAAAGTTGCCAAAAGTATATGAAATTTGTAGAATATTGGCATGGAACAATCAAAAATTATAGATATGACGGACACGTATCAGCATCCCCAAGCTTAATTCCTGCTCGTCTTCGAGTAGGTAAATGATAAAAAAGATAATTTTTGTTGTGGAATGCCACCTAGCATAATATTGATCACATATCTAATCATGGCATGAATATTAAGATACGAGTGATTCAAAGCAATAGTCTATCATTTGACATAAAAAGAATAATACTTCAAGCCTAGTAATAAAGCAATCATGTCTTTTCAAAATAATATGGCCAAAGAAAGTTATCCCTACAAAATCATATAGTCTGTCTATGATCCATCTTCACCACACAAAATATTCACATCATGCACAATCCCGATGACAAGCCAAGCAATTGTTTCATACTTTTGGCGTTCTCAAACCTTTTCAACTTTCACGCAATACATGAGCGTGAGCCATGGACATGGCACTATAGGTGGAATAGAATGGTGATTGTGGAGAAGACAAAAAGGAGAAGATAGTCTCACATCAACTAGGCGTATTAACGGGCTATGGAGATGCCCATAAATAGATATCAATGTGAGTGAGTAGGGATTGCCATGCAATAGATGCACTGGAGCTATAAGTGTATGAAAGCTCAAACTTAAACTAAGTGGGTGTGCATCCAACTTGCTTGCTCATGAAGACCTCGGGCATTTGAGGAAGCCCATCATCGGAATATACAAGCCAAGTTCTATAATGAAAATTCCCACTAGTATATGAAAGTGATAACTCAAGAGACTCTCTATATGAAGAACATGGTGCTACTTTGAAGCACAAGTGTGGCAAAAGTATAGTAACATTGCCCCTTCTCTCTTCTTCTCTCATTTTTTTTTGGGGGCCTTCTCTTTTTTTGGCCTTTCTCTTTTTTTTCTTTTTTTTTTTTTTTCGTCCGGAGTCTCATCCCGACTTGTGGGGGAATCATAGTCTCCATCATCCTTTCCTCACTGGGGCAATGCTCTAATAATGATTATCATCACACTTTTATTTACTTACAACTCAATATTACAACTCGATACTAGAACAAAGATATGACTCTATATGAATGCCTCCGGCGGTGTACTGGGATGTGCAATGATCTAGCGTAGCAATGACATCAAAAAACGGACAAGCCATGAAAACATCATGCTAGCTATCTTACGATCATGCAAAGCAATATGATAATGAATGCTCAAGTCATGTATATGATGATGATGGAAGTTGCATGGCAATATATCTCGGAATGGCTATGGGAATGCCATGATAGTGTAGCGACTAGACCCAAACGGTCCAATCTCTATGCTCCGGTGTCATCCCTGGATCAGTAATGCTGACACCACACAGTACTTGAAGGATTTATAACAGAGTAGCAATCACACACTTATTACATCGAGTGTCTCAAAAGAGAACTTATTACAATAAATATGGCTTAAGGCCATCTAATAATGATAACAGCGGAAGGCTTGGAAGATAAGTGAGTCCATCAACTCCAACGACATCACTGAGTATAGAACCATGACCTAATGGCACCTTAATCGTCGTCTGAAAAGTCTGCAACATTAACGTTGCAGCCCGAAACGGGTCAGCACATGGAATATGTTGGCAATGTAACACATAGAGAGTAATGGAATAAAATAGGCTATTCTATATGCATATATGGCTAGTGGAAAGCTCTATGGTTACAGTTTTGCGTAAAGCAAATTTTTCCCTACTGCAAAGGAATAAATTTTATTTAACTATAATGGTAATTGTTAAACATTGAGAATGGTTGACAGCATTCTCAATCCCAATTAAGCATCATCATTAAAACCCAACAATTAACTTTAGAGTAACATGATGAGATTCACATGATAATCCAGGTACTAGATACTCAAGATGTCCATAACTGGGGACATGGCTAACCATGATTAGTTTATACGCTCTGCAGAGGTTTGCGCACTTTTCCCCACAAGACTCGATCTCCTCCGTTCGTTTACTCGCACTGCATGGTGTTTGAGAAACGGATGACCGAGACATAGTCTTTCGGAAGCGCTAGCACCTTACGAACGGGTAGACCGTACCAACCTACATCCCCTACATCTGCTAGTCTACCACTGTAAGAGTTCGCACGACTTAGTCAACTATGCTAGAGCCCATAGTAGCTTGTGGCTGGACAGGGAAGTTTCTAGTATGAATAATCTCATGATCCCTTTGAGCCTGGGTGGCGGTCCAAAAGAAAACAGGCAATCGCTGGAATACCCAGGTGCCTCAATCCACCTAGATGTGTGTTTAGGTTGCCACCTTAAATAAACCATTAATTAACAAAGCTCACATCTATCATGGATACACGCACCCAATCCACGTCTACTAGCATAGCATAGCAATAATAAGCAAACGTAGAGTAACTCCCAAAGGTTTGATAATAAACAGGTAATAGGTTCTACCTCAACTACTCCCCAAACCCACAATTTAATTAGATCCTAATCATGCAATGTGTGAGGATTGATCTAATGCAATAAAACTGGGTAGTAGGAGGTTGATCAAAGTGTTACTTGCCTTGCTGATGATCCAGGAAACCTAGCGATTCGAAGTAGCAAGCGGCGCACTCCGGGTACTCTATCGCAAACAAACAAACATACAATAAGTACTCAACTAATGCACAGGTAAAACTCGAACAAGAGAACTAACCAGAAAGTTCAACTTAAGAACTCCGGTTGGCAAAAAGAATCAAAACGAACGAAGCAACGAAAGACAAACGACAAGAAAAACAAGCTTCGTTTACTATTCTGGGTCTAAGGCAATTTTTACAGTGGCAAAAACTTGTTTGAGTTGGTTAAACGGAAAGAGGGTTTCGAGACAAAACTCCAGGCACTTGAATCGCCTGATTCCGATAAACGAGCGAAAAGTTAAACTAGAACGAACATCGGATCAGAGATCGCGATCAGAAAAACCGCGGATTTAATCCGAGAAAAAGAAAAACGACGAACAGTTAACGAACGAACGTTCGTTAACAGAAACTAAACAAAAAACGCGTTCGTTAAGACGAACAGACGAACGGGCGCTCGCTAAATAAATAAACCGAAAAAACTGATCTATTTATCTAAAAAAACGGAAACTAGGGTTTTCAAAAAAAAACGGCCGGCGACTACCTCGGCGGCGGCGGCTCTCCGGCGGGGCTCCGGAAGGCGGCGGGGTGAGGAGAGGCAAGCGGCAGCGGCGGGGGCGGTGTGCGGCGGCGGCGTGGGGTGCGGGGCGGCGGCGGCGACTCGGGGCTCCAGGGGGGGGCGGGGTGGCTATATAAAGGAGGGGGTTGACTTGGGGAGGGGGTCGGCGGCGCAGGGCGGCTCCGGCTCGGACTCCTCCTCGAGTCCGGCGGGGAAGGCGGCGGCGGCTTGGGCCGGCCTGGCTCGGCTGGGCCCTTGGCCCAGTCGGGCGCGGGGTTTTTTTTTAAAAAACAATTTCGCTGCGCCTAAGAAAAAAATCTAGAAAAATAAATAAAAATCTAAAAATGCCAAAACAAAATTTCTCCATCTAAATAAAATATTTAGAACAGGATGAACATTTTTTGGCTCTAAATGCAATTTTTGAAAACGTGCAATTTTTCCCAAATTCAAATAAAATAGCAAATAAAACCAAAATAAAATCTTATTTGATTTTTTATTAAATCCTCAATATTTCTTTATTTTGGGAAAGTCATTTTATTCCCTCTCTCATTTTTTTATAATAGAAATAATTGAAGATAAAATAAATAAAATCAAATGATCCTATCTTCAAAATTTGAGAAAAACTCAAATACAAAAATAACAAAATCCCCAACTCTCTCCGAGGGTCCTTGAGTTGCGTAGAATTTCTAGGATCAACCAGAAAAGCAATAAAATATGATATGCAATGATGATCTAATGTATAACATTCCAAATTGAAAATTTGGGATGTTACAGATAGGTAGGTATGGTGGCTGTTTTGAGGAAGGTATATGGTGGGTTTATGGTACCGGCGGAAGTTGCGCGATACTAGAGGCTAGCAATGGTGAAAGGGTGAGAGTGCGTATAATCCATGGACTCAACATTAGTCATAAAGAACTCACATACTTATTGCAAAAGTCTATGAGCTATCGAAACAAAGTACTATGCACATGCTCCTAGGGGGATAGATTGGTAGGAAAAGACCATCGCTCATCCCCGACTGCCACTCATAAGGAAGACAATCAATAAATAAATCATGCTCCGACTTCGTTACATAACGTTTCACCATACGTGCATGCTACGGGAATCACAAACCTCAACACAAGTATTTCTACAATCCACAACTACCCACTAGCATAACTCTAATATCACCATCTTTATATCGCAAAACTATTGCAAGGAATCAAACATATCATATTCAGTGATCTACAAGTTTTATGTATGGTTTTATGACTAACCATGTGAATGACCAGTTCCTGTCATCTCTCTAAATAGGTATAAGTGAAGCACGAGAGTTTAATTCTTTCTACAAAAGATATGCCCGTGCTCTAACAAATATAAGTGAAGCAAAAGAGCATTCAACAAATAGCGGTTTTCTATGTAAAGAGAAACATGCAATCCAAACTTCAATAGGTATAAGTGAAGCACATGAAGCATTCTATAAAGCCATACTCAAAAGATATAAGTGAAGTGCATAGAGCATTCTATAAATCAACCAAGGACTATCTCATACCAGCATAGTGCATAAAATAAAAGTGAAAACTAAATGCAAAAGACACACCAAGATTTGCACATATCGCATGAACGAAATGAATCCGAAAACATATTGATACTTGTTGAAGAAAGAGGGGATGCCTTCCGGGGCATCCCCAAGCTTAGAAGATTGAGTCTCCTTGAATATTTACTTGGGGTGCCTCGGGCATCCCCAAGCTTGAGCTCTTGCCTCTCTTCCTTCTTCTCACATCGAAACCTTCTCGATCATCGAACACTTCATCCACACAAAACTACAACAGAAAACTCGGTAAGATCCGTTAGTATAATAAAGCAAATCACTACTCTCAGTACTGTTGCAAACCAATTCATAATTTGTTTTTGCATTGTGTCTACTGTAGTATAACTTCCTCATGTCTTAATCCACTGATATAAATTGATAGTTTCATCAAAACAAGTAAACTATGCATCAAAAACAGAATCTGTCTAAAACAGAACAGTCTGTAATAATCGGAACATTCACCATACTTTTGATACTTGAATTTTTTTGCCAAAATTAGGAAAAATAAACAATTTGTATAGAAAGACAGTGCAAAAAGCAATCAGAACCGTTTGACTTCCCAGTAAAAAATGTAAAATCGCGCACTACAGCCAAAGTTTCTGTCCTGCACCGTACAAACCATCAAGCAACTGTAAACATCCTAAAGGCAAACCTTGGCACATTATTTTTATAATACAATGGAATTGTACAAAGGGATAATTATTTTTGTTGAAAAGTTTCTGTAATCAAGATTCACAAAGTTGCCGTGAGCATGAATGTCGGTGTCAAAACCAGCGGATCTCGGGTAGGGGGTCCCGAACTGTGCGTCTAGGCGGATGGTAACAGGAGGCAGGGGACACGAAGTTTTACCCAGGTTCGGGCCCTCTTGATGGAGGTAAAACCCTACGTCCTGCTTGATTAATATTTATGATATGGGTAGTACAAGAGTAGATCTACCACGAGATCAGAGAGGCTAAACCCTAGAAGCTAGCCTATGGTATGATTGTATGTTGTCCTACGGACTAAAACCCTCCGGTTTATATAGACACCGGAGAGGGCTAGGGTTACACAAGGTCAGTTACAAAGGAGGAGATATACATATCCGTATTGCCTAGCTTTCCTTCCATGCCAAGGAGAGTCCCATCCGGACACGAGACGAAGTCTTCAATCTTGTATCTTCATAGTCCAATAGTCCGGCCAAAGGTTATAATCCGGCTGTCCGGAGACCCCCTAATCCAGGACTCCCTCAGTAGCCCCTGAACCAGGCTTCAATGACGATGAGTCCGGCGTGCAATATTGTCTTCGGCATTGCAAGGCGGGTTCCTCCTCCAAATACATCACGGAAGAATTTGAATACAAGGATAGTGTCCGACCCTGCAAAATAAGTTCCACATACCACCATAGAGAGAATAATATTTCCACAAATCTAATTTGCTGACTTGTTTTGGCAACACGACATTATTTCATGGCCCGGTGATTATTCGAACCGTTTCCTTTGACTAGCCCTGCACATAATGCGAGGCGGTTTTTTTACACGTCTTGTCAAAGCAGAGATCGTGTCCCCTTATCACGGGATTCTCATCAATACGGGCGTGGGTAACCCAACCACGCCATCGATTACGGCACTTGGGGGATAAGCGAGTTTTACCAGGCTAGTGGGGGCGCATAGTTTCGGCTGCCCGTATAAAGGGATAAGGATTCACCTTTTCATCCACGCCTTCTTCCTCCCTTGCTCATCCATTTTCGCACACTCGAGCTCCAGCGCCCAAGTCTGCATTTCCCACCTCGACCTTCTCCAACCATGTCCGGAGCGGGAGGCAGGTGGATGGTCTCCTCCATCACGGAGGGACACATCAAGAAGCTGAGAAGAGCCGGATACCTGCCCGACGACATCGCGCAACGGCTTCCAGATGAGGGGCAGCTCATTCCCACCCCCAGGCCCCATGAGAGGGTAGTGTTCCTTACCCATTTCCTCCGCGGACTGGGATTCCCTCTCCACCCGTCCGGGGGCTCATGTTCTACTACGGCCTGGATTTCCACAATCTGGCCCCAAACTTCATCCTCAACATCTCGGCGTTTATCGTCGTGTGCGAGGCCTTCCTCTGCACCAAACCCCACTTCGGCTTATGGCTGAAGACCTTTAATGTCAAGCCGAAGGTAGTGAGCGGCTGCCAGGCGGAGTGCGGAGGCGCCATGGTGGGAAGATGCCCAACGTCACATGGCTCGAGGGCTCCTTCGTGGAGACCGTAAAGGGGTGGCAATCGGGGTGGTTCTAC
Source organism: Triticum urartu (assembly GCF_003073215.2). Classification (NCBI taxonomy): domain Eukaryota; kingdom Viridiplantae; phylum Streptophyta; class Magnoliopsida; order Poales; family Poaceae; genus Triticum; species Triticum urartu. The sequence goes on along the minus strand of NC_053024.1, from coordinate 69,774,520 downwards.
ATCACCGAGCCGCGGGACCCTAAATGGGCAGCGGCCCCCGAGTTCCGATCTGGCATCCCCACGCGGCTCACCTCCTGGAAAGAGAAGGGCCTGTCCTGGGGTAGTTCGGGAGAGCTGACCGGACTCCAAACATGTATTCAAAACATGGTGAACAAGAAGCACAAACTCGTCAACATAGTCCAAGTCATGCTAATCCGCCGGATCCTCCCGTGCCAACAACGGGCTTTCAACTTGTGGGAGTTCAACCCGGCCCAGCACCGAACTCTGAACAGGCTCTTCGACACAACTCACGAGGATGCCTGGAAGGTGCTATTCAAGGGTGCCGAGGTTCCCCCTCCCACTACCGAGGATCGCGGATTCTGCGCGAAGCGCCAAGCCAGCGCGGTAAGCTGTTTTACCTCTCACAGGATACTTGTATTTCATAGTTTGACTCTATGCGGGATCTAAACTCCCGTACCTTTGACAGGACTGGCAGGAGACGGCCGGATAGATCGACTATCTGGCTCCTTTACCCGAAGGCCCAGCGGACGCTCTCCTAACGAAGATGCTGACTCCGGCCCCTTATAAGGTGTCGGAGAAGACCAAGAAGGCCAAGGGAACCCGAAAGAGTTCCCGACACCAGGCGTCATTGGATTCATCGTCTGATAACTCTGCGGCACACTCCTCCCCCGAAGACGAGGAGGAAGAAGAAGATGCTCCCCCTCCAGTTGGGGGAGACAAGAAAAGGAAGGCCGCCCCAACTGGGGAGACCGAAGGGTCCAAGAAGGGAAGGACTCTCCTTCCGGACAGTTCCACCACCGCCGCCGAAGGCGAAGACGAGTGGCTGCTCAGGGCCAAGCCCCTGGCGAAGTCGTAAGTATTCGGATACCAGAGTAACTCATAGCATTCCTTTGTTGCACTGCTTCCCCTAACGCCGAGTATGATTATGCAGGCCGCCACGAGCCAGTATCAATGTATCGTCGGACAGCTCCCTGGGCTCGTCAGATATGGATAGCGATCCACTTCCGACCACCACCTCCCCTTGCCCTGGGGACGACGCCGAGGTACTGTCTCAAGACGCACCGAGTCAAGGGGAGACAGTCCCGGAGGCGCCTCAAGGCGACCTTCCCGACTCCTGGAGCAGAGGGGACAAGGCCCCCGAGGCCTCCGATTTCGGCCCTCAGCCGAACACCGCGCCGGAACCTCCAGCGGTTTCGGATTCGGGCAGGCGGCCTCCTTCCAAGAGGGGCAAGACGCCTGTGCCGGTGACCTCTGTCCATCCAGAGGCACCGGACAATCTATTGGGAGCACTTCGCAGTGCTTCCATCGACGAGGAGCACCGCACTATTATGAGTGCGGTGGTCCAGAAGGTTTAGTTCGCCAAGAGCGGATTGACTGAAGCCTGTGCCAGCCTTCTAACAGGCTTTGAGGTAAGTGTTTGAAATATAGGAAAAATATTACCGCATAGACAGTAGCCCCTGATGCTCTATCCGGTGTTCAGAAAAGAAAAACTGAATAGAGGATCAAATAATACCGCAGGAGTCTAACATAATTATGTCTGTATGCGTATGTAGGCTTCGCTGCTGGCCTCAGCCGCACTGACTGCGGAGGTCGCCACACTGAAGCAGGACCTCGAGGGGTCCAAGAAAGAGCTCGGCCTTGCCAAGAGGCAGCTCGAGGAGAACAAGGGTAAGTAATACCCTGTCTATGTATATATAAAAGAAGACGCGATTGCAAAAATGACAGGATCATCGTATGTTTGCCAGGGGCCGCGACCGAAGTGGCGACCCTGAAGCAAGCGCTGTCCAAGGCCGAAGATAAAGCGGCCAAGGAGCGCACCGAGCGGGAAAAGCAAGAGGCTCGGGTGGGCGAGGTGCAGCAAGAGCTCCAGGCTCTCATGACGAAGCACGAGGCGTTGAAGCTTGACTCGAAGACGCGAGAGTCTGAGCTTGCCGCGGCCCTCGAGAGCGCAAAAAGTGCCAAGGCCCTCCAGGAGATTGACGCGATGAAGAAAATAGCGGCGGGTAAGTCATTCTTAGGGATGGCAATGGGTCGGGTTTGGGGCGGGTGGAGCTGGTCCAAATCCAACCCATGACCCATCTTCCTACCCTCTACCCATCCACCAAATTATCCATGGGCACAACTTGTGCCCATGCCCAAACCCACTGGATACCCACATACCCATGGAGCTCCATGGGCATAGAAAAGTCAGCATGAAGCCTCCCACAGATCAAATTAACTCATCATCATTCACACACAAATGGCAACATAAGCTACATGCATAAGTAGGCAACAAGTAATACGATGAGTCCTGAAGTGTGACATATCAGAGGTTGATTCTGCAGCATATATCTCATGGCACAAGTTGCATATTTCCTGCCATTTCCCATTGATTCGCTCTTTCTACTATCACTGGCATATGGCCCCACATGTCATACGGGTATCCATTGGATATCTATGGAGCATAAACTATAACCATGCCCAACCCGTCTATTTGTGGATGTCCATATCCACGGATCCATGGGCGAAAATGTGCTCCATACCCTTGCCCAACCGGGTCGGGTATCCATGGGTATCCAAATCCATGGATAAAATTGCCATCCCTAGGCATTCTATATGCAAAGCAAGCATGTGAAAGTAAATTACCTATTACTTACCCGAATCCGGAGCTCTCCAGGAGCATTCGCAGATTTGCCCCGCAGTGTGTCGGATGCCGCACTGTTTTACCAGGCCGAGGAGGGGAGCTCAACGGAGAAGCTGTTCTGGTCTCAGTATACTGGGACCGAACACCCGGTGCCTATGAGCGACCAACTGAAGCAGCTGGTCGAGCTACACAAAGCGGCCGAACAGGCCATGAAGGGATTTACAGTCCAGCTGTGGCCTGGCGACGCCCTGCCGAACAGCTACTTCAGCCTGGTGAGGCGGCTTGTGGACGCCTGCCCACGGCTGGAGGTCGTTAAGTGGTCTGTCTGCATCGAAGGTGCACGCCGGGCTTTCGCCCGCGTGAAGGTGCAATGGGCCAAGCTAGACGCCGTGAAGCTGATCAAGGAGGGACTGCCGCAGGGCAAGGAGCATCGCACCCCCGAAATTTATTATGAGGGTGTCCTGAAGGGTGCCCGTCTTGTAGCGGACGAATGTTCAAAGAATGTAATATTTGAGTAAACTTGCTCGTGTGATCCTGTATGATGAAAACTTGTTTCATATGCGCTATGCAACGCTTGTTTGAATTTAAAATATTACCTTCTGTTTGGTTGTTTATCCAATCTGAGAGATGGCTAGTCCTCGGCTTCTGCCCCCATGCCGCAAGTGCTGGGGTGTTCGGGATAAACCTGAGCACTCTTGTTCCCATGTTTTGGTCCGTCGAGGGAGGTGCTCAGCACAGCGAACAAGGCAACCGGACTAATAATGCTTTATCACTCTCACTTAGCCATAGAATTCTATAATTTTAAATTTCAGCGAAGCCCCTAGTATTCAGAAGGCCGAATACGGGGCGCGATACACGCCTTTAAGACGGTTAGGACTGGCTCCTCGCTCTAAGCGGCATAAGTCTTTAGGGACTCGAAACCTCGCCGAACAGCAACCAGTCTCTCGCCTTATCATGACAGTCAGTTTTAGCTTTCTCTACTGAGGTGCTTAGCCCAGCAGAACCGGGGCACAATCGCAGTAGTTCTCCTAGCGCTACCTTAGCCGATAGAGCGGAACGTAAGGTACCAAAACATAGGAGCCAGGCAAACCCAACATTTGACCAAAGACATGATTCGGAGTTGATGCATATAATGCTATAAGTTCGGGGTGCCGCACTTGTGAAAGTGTTCGGACTTCTCACACCATATTGTGGGGTACTTAAGCCCCTAGTGTGTTGGCCGTACCAAAGTGTACGGTTGCAGGGTGTCATTAATGAACGCATATATATAAAACAAGAATGCAATAATAGTCGTAATGTTATGCGTTGTTTATTCAAAGAGGTGCGTTAAGGCAGAATGATACAGATAGTGCGATAAGCAAAAAGTAGGACTATGTCCCTTCCAAGGGCAAGCTAAGGAATAGTATTAAAGTAAATATTTCACTCGTTATCGTAATCCACCTGGGAGTTCCATGGTGTGACGTAGCTTTCTTCCTCCTTGGTTGCTGCATCATGTGTTCGGCAATCCTGCTGTCGGATAGGGTTTCCAGAGATTAAAGTCCTGAAAAGAGAAAAATAACAAAGAGGGAAGCCCCTAGTGCGGTTTAAGCCGCGTCTTGGGGCGTGCCGTAGTTGTGCCCCCCTCCCCACCTGTGGCCATGTTATTTTTAATGTGTAATTATGTACGTGTGGCACGGATTTCGCCGTTTAGCTGGGACTGGAGTGGGGGCCGCATTGCTATGCGAGCTCAGATCGTGCCAAGCGGTCCAGTTGACGATTACTCCGAGCGCGCTTGGAGGTGTCCGGGTCTTGAAACGCCGAACTGGTGGATTGCCTTGAGAGGCTGCTTTGCACTTCTGCTACGAGGGCCGCAGTGTGCTCCTCCGTTCGGAGAGAGCGCTTTGTGTTTCCATTAACTGTGATAACCCCACGGGTCCTGGCATCTTGAGCTTGCGGTATGCATAATGCGGTACCGCATTGAATCTCGCAAATGCAGTTCGCCCGAGCAGTGCATGATAACCACTACGGAATGGGACTATATCGAAGATTAATTCTTCGCTTCGAAAGTTATCCGGGGATCCGAAAACCACTTCCAATGTAATTGAGCCTGTGCAATGGGCCTCTATGCCTGGAATGACGCCTTTAAAGGTCATTTTTGTGGGTTTGATCCTTGAGGGGTCTATACCCATTTTGCGCACTGTGTCCTGATAAAGCAGGTTCAGGCTGCTGCCGCCATCCATAAGGACTCGAGTGAGGTGAAATCCGTCAATGATTGGGTCTAAGACCAGTGCGGCGAATCCGCCGTGACGGATACTAGTGGGGTGGTCCCTGTGATCGAAGGTGATCGGGCAGGAGGACCATGGGTTGAACTTTGGGGTGACTGGCTCCAACACATATACGTCCCTGAGCGCACGCTTCCGCTCCCTCTTGGGGATGTGGGTTGCGTATATCATGTTCATCGTCCGCACTTGTGGGGGGGGAACCTCTTATGTCCTCCGGTGTTCGGCTGTTGGGGCTCTTCCTCATCATCGCTATGTGGCCCCTTATCTTTGTCTTCGGCAATTAACTTGCTGGCCTTCTTGAACACCCAACAATCCCTGTTGGTGTGGTTGGCTGGCTTGTCGGGGGTGCCGTGTATTTGACACAAGCGATCGAGTATACGGTCCAAACTGGACAGGCCGGAGTGCTTCTTTTGAATGGCTTTTTCCGCTGACCGGGTTTAGAGACTTTGAATCCGGCATTGACTATCGTATCTTCAGTATTATCGCTATTAATGCGGCGCTTGTGTTTGTTGCGACGTGACCTGCTATTGCCGTCCTTGGTATCTGAAGTACCATGGTTCTTTGACGTATTGTTACTGCGAGCCAACCAGCTGTCTTCTCCTGCACAAAAGCAGGTCATGAGTGTCGTGAGGGCTGCCATAGATTTCAGCTTTTCCTGACCAAGGTGCCGGGCTAGCCACTCATCACGGATGTTGTGTTTGAAGGCTGCTAGGGCCTCTGCATCCGGACAGTCGACGATTTGATTTTTCTTTGTTAGGAACCGAGTCCAGAATTGCCTAGCCGATTCTTCTGGCTGCTGAATTATGTGGCTCAAGTCATCGGCATCTGGTGGTCGCACATAAGTGCCCTGAAAGTTGTCGAGGAATGCGGCTTCCAGATCTTCCCAACAGCTAACAGACTCTGCTGGCAAGCTAAAAAGCCAATGTCGCGCTGGTCCTTTGAGCTTTAGTGGGAGGTATTTGATGGTGTGTAAGTCATCACCGCGGGCCATGTGGATGTGGAGGAGGAAATCCTCGATCCATACCGCAGGATCTGTTGTGCCATCATATGATTCAATATTTACGGGTTTGAAACCTTCTGGGATTTGATGATCCATTACTTCGTCTGTGAAGCATAAGGGGTGTGTGGCGCCTCTGTATTGGGCTATATCGCGATGCAGCTCGAATGGGTCTTGCCCGCTGTGTTCGGCCCGGCCGGATTTACTTTTACTGTATCCGGCGTGACGTTTATCGTCTTGCATAGTCGCGCGCCCTCATGATCCGTAGATCGATCTTGCATATTTTGCTTTGTCCTCTAATACGTCTCGCAGGTCTGGCGTGTATCCCCATGCTTTTTTATGTGAATGGCGTCGGGGTGCAGGCTGAGCTTTTGGCTGGAATGCCTCTCTATCGCGGCCACGAGGTGGCGGATCAGCCGCGTCATACGCTTCTTCCTCCAGTCGAGGTAGCAACCTGCATTTTGGGTAACTCTTGGAGGGGCGCTCGAGTTTATATTCCTCGACCGCGAGGACTTCAGTCCATCTGCCAGCTAGCAGATCTTGATCAGCTTGAAGCTGCTGCTGCTTTTTCTTAAGGCTATTTGTTGTGGCCATAAGCCAGCGCTTGAAGCGCTCTTGTTCGATGGGATCCTCTGGCACGGCGAATTCGTCATCACCGAGGCTTGCCTCGTCTTTGGAGAGGGGTATGCAATTATCATCCTCCGCCTCTCCGTCTGCCGCTCTCTCAGGAGGGCTGGCTCCTCCATCCTCCTGCTCTAATCTTGCTGGAGGGTATTGTTGTTGTCTTCGGCACTATCTAGAGTGTTATTATCTCATGTGCCGGTATCACCACTTTTGCTTTGGCAGGACTTAGAGCGGCGCCGCTGACGTCGGCGCTTGGGTTGCTTCTTGGAGGGGTCATCCTCCGCTGTCTCGTCGCCATTGCCTTCTTTGGGTGTGTCCACCATGTATATATCGTATGATGAGGTGGCTGTCCAGTGCCCTGTGGGTAGTGGTTCCTCTTCGTCTCCCGCATCGTCGTCCATACCGTCGATGTCTTCGGAGTCGAGGTCGAGCATGTCGGTTAAGTCATCGACAGTGGCTACTAAGTGGGTGGTGGGTGGGCTGCGAATTTCTTCGTTGTCCGCATCCCAATCCTGCCGGTCATAAGCCGGCCAGGACTCTCCTAACAAAGAGAGAGAGACCTTAGTGAATTCAGTATGTCGCCAAAGGGCGAGTGCTGAAAAATATCCGTGGAGGTAAACTCCATGATCGATGCCCAATCAGATTCACTAGGAACGGGCGCAGGCGGTTCGGAGTCCGTGGCCGGAGAAGGATCCGGCAATTCGACAACACGGCTCTCGTGCAGGGTAAGGTCAATGTTTGGCTCGATCGCCGATGAGGATAAGGCTAGCGTGGCGGGGTCCATCCACCCGTCCATGGACTACGCAATTGGCTCTGAATTGAGGGTCGGAGCGGCTGCCGGTGCGATCTCCTGAACACTGTCCGATGGTAGAGCTAAATCGTACTCATCGTGACCGCGTGACGCACAAGGCAGAGGCTCGAATCCGTCGAAGATCAAGTCTCCGCGGACATCGGCCGTGTAGTTTAAGCTTCCAAATCTGACCTGGTGGCCAGGGGCGTAACTTTCGATCTGCTCCAGACGGCCAAGCGAGTTGGCCCGCAGTGCGAAGCCGCCGAACACAAAGATCTGTCCGGGGAGAAAAGTCTCACCCTGGACTGCATCGCTATCGATGATAGTAGGAGCCATCAAGCCTAACGGCGACGACACAGAGGAACTCTCAATGAAAGCACCAATGTCAGTGTCAAAACCGGCGGATCTCGGGTAGGGGGTCCCGAACTGTGCGTCTAGGCGGATGGTAACAGGAGGCAGGGGACACGAAGTTTTACCCAGGTTCGGGCCCTCTTGATGGAGGTAAAACCCTACGTCCTGCTCGATTAATATTGATGATATGGGTAGTACAGGAGTAGATCTACCACAAGATCAGAGAGGCTAAACCCTAGAAGCTAGCCTATGGTATGATTGTATGTTGTCCTACGGACTAAAACCCTCTGGTTTATATAGACACCGGAGAGAGCTAGGGTTACACAAGGTCGGTTACAAAGGGGGAGATATACATATCCGTATTGCCTAGCTTGCCTTCCGCGCCAAGGAGAGTCCCATCCGGACACGAGACGAAGTCTTCAATCTTGTATCTTCATAGTCCAATAGTCCGGCCAAAGGATATAATCCGGCTGTCCGGAGACCCCCTAATCCAGGACTCCCTCAATGAACAAAGTTCAAGGAGCTCTCCCACTTCAACAATGCTTGTCTTTCTCACTTTCACTTTCCTTTTTGAAAAAGTTTTGGGTTCCCCTCTTTATTTTTGTTGTTTTTAAACTATATGAAAGCACTCAAGAGAAATAAATGACTCTCTAAAACTTCCGGGTTGTCTTCCAGGCAGCGCTTTCTTTAAAGCCATTAAGCTAGGCATATAGTGCTCAAGTAATGGATCCACCCGGATCCCAAGGTATATCAAAGCCAATTTTAATTAACAATGGTTTGTAATTTAGTAGTGAGCACAAAGTAACATATATCATGCAACAACGAAGTCTAACTCTCTTCCTATGCATCGGCATGTCATAAAATAACAATTCATGCACACAAAGTAAAGGCCAATGCATAGTATAAACAGTTTCTTGCAATTTTATCATGTGGGAAACATAGAGAGGTGGAGATATAGTTCCTCTCTCATAATAATTGCAAGTATGAGCAGCGAGCACATTCATATTATATTCATCAAAATCATCATGTGCAAACGGTATAAGGCAACCCATCAATATAATCCTTAATAAGGGCAAACTTCTCCGGTATAGTGTAGTTGGGAGAATTCAAAAAGATAACAGGACTATCATGTGTGGGTGCAATAGCAACAATTTCATGTTTAACATAAGGAACTATAGCAAATTCATCTCCATAAGCATAATTCATATTGGCATCTTGGCCACAAGCATAGCAAGCATCATCAAAAAGGGATATTTCAAGAGAATCAACGGGATCATAATAGTCATTGTAGCAATCATCCTTCGGTAAGCACGAAGGGAAATTAAACAATGTATGAGTTGAAGAGTTACTCTCATTAGAAGGTGGGCACGGGTGATCAATCCGCTCTTCCTCCTTTTGTGCTTCGCTCTCCTCCTCATCTTTTTCATCCAATGAGCTCACAGTTTCATCAATTTCTTCCTCCATAGACTCCTGCAAAATATTAGTCTCTTCTTGGACAGCGGAGACTTTCTCAATAAGTGCATTAATATCGTAATTGTATTCATAATTCTCATAACAATATTTAAGGATAGCTAAATTTTCAGGTCTATAAACCGAATCATCAAAGTCTTCAAACTCTTTAAACATAGATTCAATTTCATAAGCACCCATAAAAGCAACAAATTCTTCTATTTGTTCCACATCATAGTAATCATATATACCATTAGCATAAGAAGCTAAGGTTTTATTATCATTAAATTCGCATAAAAATGGAAGGTGTGGAGCCTTCATCCTAGAGCAACAAGTATAATCATATCTCAAGCATAGTTGCCTAGCATACCAATTCAATATATGAATTTGATCCCATAATAGTTTCCCTTTTTGTGTCAAGCGGTAATCCCTAAAGTATTCACATTGATCCAACGTTACTCCCATTACATAATTGAATGGGGTTTTCTTAGGATTATTAAAGTAGTACATAATATCTTTCACATAACCAACATCGACAGTTTTAGGAGGTTCCCCATCTCCATGAGCAGAAAGTACACCTAATTTTTTTGGTATTTCGTGTTCCATATCCATAACTAAAGATAAAGAACAACTAAGAACATCAAATAAAAATTACTTAGTGATAAAGCAAACAAGCACACACGAGAATATTCACCCCACGCTATTGCTCCCCGGCAACGGCGCCAGAAAAAGGTCTTGATAACCCACAAGTATAGGGGATCAATTGTAGCCTCTTTCGATAAGTAAGAGTGTCGAACCCAACGAGGAGCTAAAGGAAGAACAAATATTCCCTCAAGTTCTATCGACCACCGATACAACTCTACGCACGCTTGACGTTCGCTTTACCTAGAACAAGTATGAAACTAGAAGTACTTTGTAGGCATTGTTGGATAGGTTTGCAAGATAATAAAGAGCAAGTAAATAAAAAGTAGGGGCTGTTTAGATAAAGACACAACTAAGTTAGGTTTAGTAAAGAGATTGTTGTTACAAGAAAGTTATTTGTCCCTAGGCAATCGGTAACTAGACCGGTAATCATTATTGCAATTTTATAAACAGACTGGGTGGGCGGTAGTACCGCTCGTTCCAGACTGGGTGGGTCCTCTTCTTCCTTCTCTTACATGCTTCTCTCGCGGATGGTGTAGTTGTACACTTGTGCTCGCACTCCTCCTCCTCATCCATGGTGTTCTAACAATGCCTATGCAAGCACACAAGAGGAGTGTCAAGTAGTATACCATCCTCGAAGGGGTCAAGTGAACACGCATAAAGGAGATGATTCACCTTTATGTATGTGAAGTAGATGTCGCATGTGTCACTTGCTGAACGGACTCTTAACATGGTGATGTCCATAGGATGCTCCGCATCAGAAGTGGCAAGAGCCTAATCTTGGGGATGCCCAAGGCACCCCAAGGTAAATTCAAGGACAACCAAAAGCCTAAGCTTGGGTATGCCCCAGAAGGCATCCCCTCTTTCGTCTTCTTCCATCGGTAACTTTACTTGAGGCTATATTTTTATTCACCACATGATATGTGTTTTGCTTGGAGCGTCTTGTATGATTTGAGTCTTTGCCTTTTAGTTTACCACAATCATACTTTCTGTACACACCTTTTGGGATAGACACACATGAATTGGAATTTATTAGAATACTCTATGTGCTACACTTATATCTTTTGAGCTAGATAATTTTGCTCTAGTGCTTCACTTATATCTTTTGGAGCACGGTGGTGGTTTTATTTTATAAAAATTATTGATCTCTCATGCTTCACTTATATTATTTTGAGAGTCCTTTAGAACAGCATGGTAATTTTCTTTGGTTATAAAATTGGTCCTAATATAATAGGCATCCAGGATTGGTATAATAAAAACTATCATAAAAAGTGCATTGAATACTATGAGAAGTTGGATGCTTGATAATTGTTTTGGGATATGAAGATGGTGATATTAAAGTGTGCTAGTTGAGTAGTTGTGAATTTGAGAAATACTTGTGTTGAAGATTGCAAGTCCCGTGGCATGCACGTATGGTAACTGTTGTGTAACAAATTTGAAACATGAGGTGTTCTTTGATTGTCTTCCTTATGAGTGGCGGTCGGGGATGAGCAATGGTCTTTTTCTACCAATATATCCCCCTAGGAGCATGCGCGTAATGCTTGGTTTTTGATGACTTGTAGATTTTTGCAATAAGTATGTGAGTTCTTTATGACTAATGTTGAGTCCATGGATTATACGCACTCTCACCTTTCCATCATTGCTAGCCTCTTCGGTACCGTGCATTGCCCTTTCTCACCTTGAGAGTTGGTGCAAACTTCGCCAGTGCATCCAAACCCCATGATATGATACGCTCTATCACATATAAACCTCCTTATATCTTCCTCAAATCAGCGACCATACCTACCTATTATGGCATTTTCATAGCCATTCCGAGATATATTGCCATGCAACTTTCCACTATTTCATTCATGACATGCTTCATCATTGTCATATTGCTTTTCATGATCATGTAGTTGACATCGTATTTGTGGCAAAGCCACCATGCATAATTTATCATACATGTCACTCTTGATTCATTGACCTTCCCGATACACCGCCGGAGGCATTCATATAGAGTCATATTTTGTTCTAGTATTGAGTTGTAAATAAATAGAAGTGTGATGATCATCATTAATAGAGCATTGTCCCAAATAAAAAAGAGAAAGGCCAAAAAAAGAAAGGCCCAAAAAAGAAAAAAGAAAAATAAAAAGGGACAATGCTACTATCCTCTTTTTCCACACTTGTGCTTCAAAGTAGCACCATGATCTTTATGATATAGAGTCTCTTGTTTTGTCACTTTCATATACTAGTGGGAATTTTTCACTATAGAAATTGGCTTGTATATTCCAACAATGGGATTCCTCAAATGCCCTAGGTCTTCGTGAGAAAGCAAGTTGGATGCACACCCACTTAGTTTCTTTTGTTGAGCTTTCATACATTTATAGCTCTAGTGCATCCGTTGCATGGCAATCCCTACTCCTTGCATTGACATCAATTAACGGGAATCTCCCTAGCCCGTTGATTAGCCTCGTCAATGTGAGACTTTATCCTTTTTTGTCTTCTCCACATAACCCCCATCATATTATTCTATTCCACCCATAGTGCTATATCCATGGCTCACGCTCATGTATTGCGTGAAAGTTGAAAAAAGTTTGAGATTACTAAAGTATGAAACAATTGCTTGGCTTGTCATCGATGTTGTGCATAATGAGAGCATTCTTGTGTGACGAAAATGGAGCATGACCAAACTATATGATTTTGTAGGGATGAACTTTCTTTTGCCATGTTATTTTGAGAAGACATGATTGCTTAGTTAGTATGCTTGAAGTATTATTATTTTTATGTCAATATTAAACTTTTGTCTTGAATCTTTCGGATCTGAATATTCATGCCACAATAAAGAAAATTACATTGAGAATTATGCTAGGTAGCATTCCACATCAAAAATTCAGTTTTTATCATTTACCTACTCGAGGACGAGCAGGAATTAAGCTTGGGGATGCTTGATACATCTCCAACGTATCTATAATTTTTGATTGTTCCATGCTATTATATTATATGTTTTGGATGTTTAATGGGCTTTATTATACACTTTTATATTATTTTGGGGACTAACCTACTAACCCAATGCCCAGTGCAAATTGTTGTTTTTTTCCTATTTCAGTGTTTCGCGAAAAAGGAATATCAAACGGAATCCAAATGGAATGAAACCTTCAGGAGAGTTATTTCTAGAACAAACGTGATCCAGGGGACTTGGAGTAGAAGTCAAGAAAGAAACAAGGTGGCCACGAGGCAGGGAGGTGTGCTTACCCCCCTGGGCGCGTCCCCCACCCTCGTGGGCCCCTCGCAGCTCCACCGACCTACTTCTTCCTCCTATATATATATCCATATACCCCGAAAACATCCAGGAGCACCACGAAACCCTATTTCCACCGCCGCAACCTTCTGTACCCAAGAGATCCCATCTTGGGGCCTTTTCCAAAGCTCCGCCGGAGGGGGAATCAATCACGGAGGGCTTCTACATCGACACCATAGCCTCTCCGATGATGTGTGAGTAGTTTACCACAGACCTTCGGGTCCATAGTTATTAGCTAGATGGCTTCTCTCTCTTTGGATCTCAATACAATGTTCTCCTCGATCTTCTTGGAGATCTATTCGATGTAACTCTTTTTGCGGTGTGTTTGTCGAGATCCGATGAATTGTGGGTTTATGATCAAGTTTATCTATGAACAATATTTGATTCTTCTCTGAAATCTTTTATGTATGATTGGTTATCTTTGCAAGTCTCTTCGAATTATTAGTTTGGTTTGGCCTACTAGATTGATCTTTCTTGCAATGGGAGAAGTGCTTAGCTTTGGGTTCAATCTTGCAGTGTCCTTTCCCAGTGACAGCAGGGGCAGCAAGGCACATATTGTATTGTTGCCATCGAGGATAAAAAGATGGGGTTTATATCATATTGCTTGAGTTGATCCCTCTACATCATGTCATCTTGCCTAATGCATTACTCTGTTCTTATGAACTTAATACTCTAGATGCATGCTAGATAGCGGTCGATGTGTGGAGTAATAGTAGTAGATGCAGAATCGTTTTGGTCTACTTGTCGCGGACGTGATGCCTATATATATGATCATGCCTAGATATTCTCATAATTATGCACTTTTCTATCAATTGCTCCACAGTAATTTGTTCACCACTGTAATACTTATGCTATCTTGAGAGAAGCCACTAGTGAAACCTATGGCCCCCGGGTCTATCTTTTATCATATAAGTTTCCAATCTATTTTTAATTTGCAATCTTTACTTTCAATCTATATCATAAAAATACCAAAAATATTTATCTTATTATCTCTATCAGATCTCATTGTCGTAAGTGACCGTGAAGGGATTGACAACCCCTTTATCGCGTTGGTTGCGGGGTTCTTATTTGTTTGTGTAGGTACGAGGGACTTGCGTGTAGTCTCCTGCTGGATTGATACCTTGGTTCTCAAAAACTGAGGGAAATACTTACGCTACTTTGTTGCATCACCCTTTCCTCTTCAAGGGAAAACCAACGCAGTGCTCAATAGGTAGCGAAGGGCGATCCGCAACCTTCCACGGGATCTTACCGCGTGATCAACAGAGTATGGAAGCGTGCACTGGCCGAACGAAGCTCCGATACCAACTGTGATGGCCATGGATCGATCGGATCTAGTAGAGGAGGGGTAGGTGAGGTAGAGGTAAGCTTGGGGAAGGACACATGGAAAACAAAATCTTAATTCATTTCTTTGATTCCTCTTACCTAGTGTCGCCCACGGTTTATACCCCACTGTTACAGCTCAACCTCACGCACTCTACACCACACGCACACCTACCCAACCACATCGGGCTTACCGACAAAGAGCTGACTCTTCTTCGCCCTCGTGGCTCACTCTCAGCCATCTTCTTCACTATTCTTTCTAGGACTCGCCGATACGCTGCCACGGCAGCTGTTTTGCTCTGCCATGACACTTGTCTCAGTTTTGCTGGCATGGTAGCCTTTTCATCTTTCTCTGCCATGTCAGCATGTTTTGACTGTCTTGACAATTTCTCGTGTCAGGGCCATGTTGATACTGACATGACGGAGCGAGGGAAGAAGCAAAACGTGTCATACGGGCGGAGAGCACGGTGGCCGAATAGAGAAACGACCGACGCTCAGAGCATCTATAGTCGAGCGCCTCAAACCCGACTCATACGCCTGGGCGGGCCACCCGATCACTGTCCGTTCGGAAAATTTTGACCCAAATGGGCGCCTCAAACGGGCCTCAAATGCCCGGGCTGACCGACACCCCTCATATCCAGCCCAAATATGGGGCGGATATGGGGGCGCCCGGGCACGACCACCACGTCGGACCCGACAGCCCGACCCTATCCCAAATTACACCAAATCCACCCCGAAGACCAGCCAGATCCATTTGCTATCTCCTCTCTTCTTCCTCCTCCGCATCCATTCCTAGCCTCTGCGCCGCCAGCTCCGACAGAGCAGTCCTCTCTCCCATCCTTGCCGCGAGGGACGTCGGCGGCGGCCCGGATGCCACTGTGATACGTCCGACAACTCTCTGGCTCCGCCTTGTGCTTGATGTGTTCGACACATTGTCCGACCGGTTTTTTCTGATTTTGCTAGGGAAAACAATGGATTTCGATGCTCCGTCCGACGAGGAGTATGGACCGACAGAGCTTGACCAAATGATTCAAGATGAGTTCTTCGATTCTTTGGATTCGAACAAAGAAGTGGACATGGTCATGCTCATGAGCATGCAAGAGAAAATAGACCGGTAGGTGGAGCATATTCTCAACTTCAAGGGCTCAATCAAAGGCAGAAGAGTGATCAACCGAGACATGGTGTTCGGAGCAAAGCTACTGCACAGGGACTACTTTGCTCCCAAACCTACTTTCCTGAATGATCCATAGTTTCGTCGCTGTTTTGGCATGCGGAAACCATTGTTTTTGCGCATTGTGGAGGGAGTGGAGGCACACGACAACTACTTCAAGCTCACAAGGGATTGCTATGGACAACTCTCTTTCTATGCCAAGCAGAAGTGCATGGCTACTCTAAGGATGGTTGCACTTGGTACTGCTGCAGATGTCGTCCGTGAGATGGTTAGGATGGGGGAGAGCACATGCTTGAAGACTACTATCAAGTTTGCCCGCGCCGTGGTGGAGGTGTTTGGACCTGAGTATCTCAGAGAACCAAATGTGCATAACACAGAGAAGTTGTTGGCTATTGGAGAGGCAATGGGGTTTCCAGGAATGCTCGGATCAATTGATTGCATACATTGGCAATTGAAGAACTGCCCCAAAGTTTTGCGGGGAATGTATCAAGGTCACACCAGAGAGGCCACCATCATACTAGAAGCGGTGACATCACATGACTTATGGATTGGCATGCTTTCTTTGGAATGTCAGGTTCTCACAACAACATCAACGTGCTTCAACAATCTCCAGTGTTCATGAGGCTTTGCAATGGGGAATCACCTCCGTGGAACTACACTGTCAACGGCTGAGAGTACAACATGGGATACTATCTTGTCGACGGTATCTATCCTCAGTGGGCGACGTTTGTGAAGACCATATCCGAACTGCATGACAATAAACAGAGCCACTTTGCAACAATGCAGGAAGCGACTAGGAAGGATGCGGAGAGGGCATTTGGTGTGCTTCAAGCTCGTTGAGAAATTGTGCGGAGCGCTGCAATGATATGGGAATCATAAACTTTGTGGAAGCTGACGACACATTGTGTTATTTTGCACAATATGATTGTCGAGGATGAGGGTGATGGTGTAGCCTAAACCCATGATTTCGAGGCACCTGGAGAACAAGTTGAAATCTTGGAAGATCAAGATGCAGCTCAATTTATGAAGTTTCTGCAGATGCATCAGAATCTTCGAGATCATCAGGTGCACATGCAGCTACTCAATGATCTTGTGGAGCACATGTGAACCCATAATGGCAACCAATGAGGTAATACTTGAGTTGTGCACTTTAAATAAATTTTATGTACAGGCTATCTATACTCCGTACCAATATTTGGTATTTACGTGCGACATTGTCTTTTATGATCGACGTGCACAGATTTGCATGGATTTGAGATATGTGGATTTTTTTTTTGAAAAAACGAGGATAATCCCGGCCTCTGCATCAGAATGATGCATGCGGCCATGTATTATTAAAAATGCAAAATCCAGCAGCCAAACAAACTCGACTCGGAAATAAGATGAAAAACACCCTAAGGACGAATACCTTGCGACAGTAACTTCTCCAGATAGCCACTAACCCTATGTTACAAGACACAACAGCGATAAAAATACACAACTCCTAGGCTACGCCTTCAAGAAGGAATCACCACACGTGCGTTGATGATGGTGAGTCCATCACAAGGTTGAACTCCGGATTCTCATCCCCAAAGGCAAGCTTCAATCCACCACCTTCAACAAAGACACGACACAGGCGCGCGATGACATAGCCCGATCTGAGATCTTGTGTTTTCACCGGAGTGCATAAAATCATCGTTGAAGCCTCCTATACCATCCGCCCTTATCAGTCTACCGACACCTCAATAGCTGGATACCTCTAGAAAAGACAACGGAAGATAAGGACGTCCCATCCCACCTGCCTCCCGCTACTGCCGCACCACCTTCAATCCAACAATAACACGCTAAACATGAGCCCTCCACCAGAGCCACCGTGCATCACCTGCCGATAGCAAGCATGACTTGACGTCTCCACATAAGATGTCGTGCGTAACATCCACCGGTAGCGCATCGACCGGTGGCTTCGCCTGCCGCCAACAGGCACTGCCTGACAACTCTAAAAGAATCACATGTGTCACCTGCCGAGTCGCATCGAATCCAATATGTTGATGAAGGGGACGTCCTATACGCCACTAGCCTCAGAAGGCCATCACCACCTTGAGATCCAGACTCCGAGCCGCCCACACGACCCCGGAGTCCGCTGCCGTTGATGAAGAGGGGACGCCGCCCCGATTCCGGGTGCTACAAGGAGCACCCGCCATCGCGCCAGCCACTATCGTCATTCATACAACGCCAACTGTCGTCGGAATCCCACATCAAGCGCCGTCGATGCCGGAGGAAGCTCTGACCGCCACGCATGTCCTGTGGCGAGCACAAAAACGAGATCCCAAGATCCGCCGCCACAAGGACCCACCACCTGGCCCTTCAGCCGCGACGAAGGGGACGCCACCACCACTATGGCCGGATCCGGGCCAGCCGTCGCCTTCGCCATCACCAAGAACGGATCCGGGGCGGACGTCACCGCCGCCACCGCCACCGGCCACGCCCAGCCTAACTCCACCCGCGCCGCCGTGCCTTGGATCAACATGACTCCATCCCTGAAGCCGTCGTCCCGCGCCGCACGGCATCGAGCGAGGAGAGGAGAGATCCCCGCCGCCGCCTACGCCAACTAGATCGGCGACTGCGAGGGAGGGAGCTGGAGGAGGCCTAGCCCCGGCCGCGGCTAGGGTTTGCCCCCTCGGTTGCTCGCGGGAGCGACGCGAGGGGGTGCGCCTTTTGCGGTGATTTACATGCGTAATATAGACACCTGTAAAATTAATAGGTGCGGCAGGGAAACGGTTACTTGGTTGAGATATGTGGATGTCGGGAGAAAAATATAAGGACCTGTCTGGATGCGTCCGCGAATGTGCTCGGACGCGTCCGCTGATGTATAGGGAGTCGGATTTGCCAAGTCCAATTATAGATGCTCTCGTGAAGAGCCGGAAGAACACGGTGGAGATGGGAGCGATATGGCTTGCATCCCGAATGATGAAGCCAAGGCGAACACGAAGATGATTGCCGGCCCTTTTGGGATTCCCTTTGACCCGTCCTCTTTGAGTGAACGAAAGACCAAGGAAAATTCGCTGCCATCATACGCGACCCACCCATCCATCCACCCCACATGCGATTAGATTCGGATGACATCAATCAACACCAACAAAAGCATATAAAGTGCTCAAAGGCAGACCACACCAACGCACAACGAAAAATAAATAGAAGTCCATACAGAGAGGAATCGCGCATTGTTTTTTCCTGGTCCAGAGACCCAGGCCGCCCGCAGCCACCAGAGATCGCCTCCGCTTTCGTGCCCCTCGCAAACCTCCTTCCAAATTCCACCAACCTCGAGCCTCCGCCCCTATATATCGCCCCCCGGCGCCAATTCGGCGATCCACCAGCCACCTCTGACTCTGAGCGCATCCAACAAAGGAGTCGCGTCACAGTCTACGCTAGCGGCCACGAATCGGGGCGGCGGCGCGCTGCGAGAAAGAGCGGAGCAGGCAGCCGCAGGGGATCAGGCTGGTGGTGGGGAAAGCGTAGCGGCGGCGGCATGGAGAGCTCGACCTCGAGGACGAGCCTGAATTGCATCAGCCTGGCGGACCCCGACATCCAGAGATCGGTCGCGCTCCTCAAGCAGGTTCGTTTCTTGATAATCGAAAAGAATTTTTGTTCCATGGGCGCATGAACAGCGGAAAGCTGGTTAGCTTTCTTTCTCCAGAAAAAAGTCGGCCACGGCTCAATTATGTGCCACCTTTTTTGGGGTTATTTAGCTGTATGCGGAGTTTATTTCGTACAAGCATGCTCGTCAATTTTCTAAAGAGAAAGCCTGTAAGATGGTGGGAAAGTGCTGGTTCACGAGGCAGGTTAGCGAGGCTGGGTTGCAATCATTATAGAAGAGGAAGACAAAAGTGGTTACAGTTGGTGCATAAAAGTTCAGCAAAAAGCAATGAACTCGGCCTCTGCTTATTTCAGTAGTATAGTTATTATTTATTAAACACACTAGTAGTATTGAATGGTACTTACTCTGTGAAGAAATATAAGAGCGTTTAGATCACTACTTTAGATCACTAACACACTAGAAATATAAGAGCGTTTAGATCACCACTTTAGTGATCTAAACGCTCTTATATTTCTTTACGGAGGGAGTACTTGTCATTTGCCAGTTGTTGCTTTGACCTCGTACATGGTCTGTGTAGAGCATTCTGTGTTCAGAAAACAAGGATCGTTAAGAGGTAGTGACCGAGAGTGACGCCATCTTACAGTTTGTTAAGGTTTATTGTGTTTCAAGAAAAGTGCAATTTTGTCAAGGATCGTTAAGGGGTAGTGACCGAGAGTGACGCCATCTTACAGTTTGTTAAGGTTTATTGTGTTTCAAGAAAAGTGCAATTTTGTCCCCAAGGACGTGGACGGCATTTAAATTTCTATTTATTGTATTGAGTGGAATCTTAGAAATGTGCAGGGGGGAGGCTTGCCTCATATAATCCTTCCCCTAGACCCCACCCTGCTGGTGTGGGAGCTTCTAGCACGGGGTCTGTTCTTTTAGGTGGAGTCTTAGAAATACATATGCAAACTATTTGCAGTAGCCAACATTTTCAAATAGAATCCTGATTATGCGAGCCTTGACATCTTGCATATATTCTGAAAAGGGACATGTGTGCTTGTTATTTTGAGAAGATGTCAACTGTAAGACATCAGTTCAGTCAGTATTACTGAATTTCTAGTTCCTAGAAGTAGATAGCTAAAGTAATCCATGCAGTAAAGATTTCATTTTGGGAATAATAATTTTCTACTTGTATGGTCAATTAATTTCCAATACCATTTTATATGTGCCATGTTTTCTTGCCGCTTACTCCCTTAAATAGCTAAGTTTACTCACCATCCTCTAAAATTCCAGCCATTGCAAACTATGGGCTTGCTCCATTATTGCATTGCATATCAGGCAGCAAGAAATGGACCACTAAGAATGCCATGATGCAACCTTCTTTTATATTTAAGTACTGAAAACATGGTTAATGTGCTGGAAGCTCTGTTTCTTCTAATAGTTTTGGACCATATTGTTCCGTAAACAAATGCTCCGTATTTTTTTCTTAGGCATGCTTGGATTCAGGCTTCTTCTATGTGCTGGATCATGGGATAAGCCAGGAATTCATGGACGAGGTTTTTGCCGAAAGTAAGAAGTTCTTTGAACTTCCGAACAGTGAGAAAATGAAGCTTCTCCGAAATGAGAAGAATCGAGGGTATACACCTATGCTAGATGAGATTCTTGATCCAGAAAACCAAGTGAATGGTACAGTATCGACTTCCACATGTGTTGCTACTTGCTACACTTAAGCTCACCTTTCTTGAGTCACCAGCATCATACAAGCAAACATCACTGCAAGAGGGGTTTCTTACAATTGACACTTATGTCCCCTCTTTAGGTGACTACAAGGAAGGGTATTATATTGGTGTTGAGGTACCTGCAGATGACCCACAGTCAAATAAGCCATTTTATGGTCCAAACCAGTGGCCTTCCGAAGGTAATTTATCTCTGTTGTCAAGTACTTTTTTTTACTAAAGCACCTCTTCCGAAAACTGAATAATCAATCAATAGCAAGACATCTGCAATTATGCTTGTAGCTAGTAATATGCTAATGGACTGTGGGTTCTATTAACATTGTACCGTTGGTGTTTGGCACCTAAAAGTAACTCTTACATGGTCCTTTTTACTTACTTCACATGTAATTCTCTTATTGCTCTCACAGAAGTTTTGCCCAAATGGAGGGAGGTGATGGAGCAATATCACAGGGAAGCATTGTAAGTAGAAACCTAATTTATATTGCTTGGTTTTAAATTTAACATTTCAAAGTGGTAAATGATTATCCATAAAGTTGGAACTGACTGAATGTGAATGAGTAAGTAGCATGCATGAGTCATGTAAACCTGTGTTTGCAGTCAAAGAAAATAGCTTCCAAGTATTCATGCAAATGCCCTTTTTGGATTTTTGTTGTAGCCTCTAGTGAATGAGGTTTTATTTATTGGATCAGAGGTGAACTCTATTCTTAGTTGGCCTGCTTTCTATTGGTTTCAGGAGAGTGGCCAAATCAGTTGCAAGGATCATTGCTCTTGCTTTGAACCTAGATGCGGACTTCTTTGATAGACCTGAAATGCTTGGCGATTCGATAGCCACATTAAGGCTCCTGCACTATGAAGGTGGACAAAAAACAGGTCATGCCTTCATGTCAAATGATATTTATCCAGCATGAATCATGATGAATTCTTCCATTTGATGTTATTTTTGTCATCAGGTCAAGTGTCGAATCCTTCTAAGGGAGTTTATGGAGCTGGTGCACATTCGGATTATGGCCTGATCACTCTCTTAGCAACTGATGATGTAGTTGGTCTCCAAGTAAAGCATCTTGAAACATGGCCTTTTCTTGTATTTGTTTTTACATTTTCTTAACTGGGATTTGCCATCCGAATTCTGCAGATATGCAAGGACAGGAATGCTCAGCCTCAAGTATGGGAATATGTAGCTCCTGTGAAAGGGTTAGCCTGTTAACCTGATTAGATTTATGTCTCGTTCTTGATTGATGGTAACGGCGTGAAATTTACCTGTTAATCATAAGTTAAAAACCCTCACTCTTTTGGTCTTTGTTTCGCAGCGGCTTTATTGTCAATCTTGGTGATATGCTCGAACGCTGGAGTAACTCCATTTTCAGGTTTGTGAATCTATGTCAGTGTATTCTTAGTTCATATTGTCATTTCAATATTGTGCTTGCAGATCAAACTGTGTATTCAGGGTAACTTGGATGACATAAATGGCTTTTGTGGTTTGGTTATTATTTTTATACTTACTTACGATACAATAATCATTTTCACAATTGTAGGTCCACTTTACATCGAGTGGTCCTTGATGGACAAGAGCGTTACTCCGTAAGTTTGTTCTCTTGTGTAAATATGTGAAAATCATCTATATCCGTGTGTGTGTGACAAACGCTGTACCAGTGAAAGCAAGTACTAGTTGACCTACTGTGTCATCTTTGTTCATGCAATTAATAACATAAAGCTCCTTTTAAAAAAAATTATATATGCTCCAAGACAAACCCAGAATTATACCATAAAAAGGTTGATTTTAATCGTGCTGTTTCTTTCTTTCTTGTAACAGATTGCCTTTTTCGTGGAACCAAGCCACGACTGCGTAGTCGAGTGCCTGCCAACCTGCAAATCCGAGACGAATCCTCCAAAGTAAGTTTTAAATCCTACTACCAACAATGACTAAAGTTGATCACTTATCCATCTCATCAGCCATGACATACACACAAAGCCTAAACTTTTGCGATCTCGCTGTCTGATCAGGTTCCCCCCAATCACTTGCTCGGCGTACCTATCTCAGCGCTACAAGGACACGCACGCAGATCTGAGCACTTACAGCGACGGCAAAGCCTGAAAGAAGAAGCTCTGGTTTTTGCCCTGTCCCCCTTTTTTTGCCTTCCCATCTATCTAGTATGACGTGTAATGTTGCAAGTGGCAATAAGAATGCCCTTAGGATGGAGGATGGTAATGTTGTACTGCTAATGTGCTAATATCAGTGTAACCATAGCTGTGGAGATGTCATTCATTGTTCATGTGGACATGAACAATGGTTGCCTTCTTTCTGAATGTGTACAAGTTCCGAAGTTTATTGCTCACCGTGGCCTTGTCTTTCTGAGTTTTTGGGATGATAATCTGGGCGTCTACATCAGCATCATACCTCTCTTTCTGAGTTTCTGGGATGATAATCTTGGCGTCTACATCAGCATTATACCATACCATTTTTGTGAAGATGTCGTACTACTGAGGGTATGTCAGAAATCAACACAGATCGTCCGAGTGTGCGGACACACCCAACACTCGGTAGGCACGGCAGGGTTTTCCTTCCCGTGTGGCTTTGGACGGTGATGCCCGTGGTGCAAGTTGTACTTTTCAGCAAACTGAAAAATGTACTTTTCTAAATGGATGAAGTCTTAAAGAATATCTAGAAAGAGCAGCTAGTTGACGAGCGCTCCTTCAGGAGCCTCACAACGATTAGCGTCACTTGACGCACTCTCCGCCGTCGCCACATGTCGCGTTCTAGACGCTTTCTTCGGATTTTGTTTTTTCTTGCACGCGTTTTCGGCTTTTTAAATAGTTTCTCCCAGGTTTTTTCGACGAGTTGGTTTTCATCAGTCTTAGCTTTTGAAAAAAAATGCGCGAAGAAATGCATTTTCTTTTTCTTTTCTTCCGCAAGAGGCACGGTTTGCTTTCGCGAGAGGCACAGCCATGCCTCTCGAAAACAAAAAAACTCATTATTTTTTTCCTATCATCAGAGGCACGGTTTTGCTTCCCTGAGAGGCATGACCGTGCCTTTGGAAAACGAAAAAAACATTTTTTGTTTTTTTTCTTCTTCCGCGAGAGGCACGGTTTTGCTTCCGCGAGACGCATGGTTGTGCTCATGCCTCTCGAAAACGAAAACAATACGTGTTTTCTGGTTTTTTTTTTCTTCCCCTAGAGGCACGGTTGTGATTTCGTGACCGTGCCTCTTTTAGGAAAGGAAAAAAACGTGCTCCCGGTTAGGTTATTTCGTTCATTTTTTGTGAAAAAAAAGTCCATCAAAACATATAAAGATGGGATCTAGTTTTAAAGATCTCGAGATCTCGACACGAGGAATCCAATGGTGAAAACGGTTCGAGATTTGGACACGCGGTTTAAGAGATAAAACGTTTTGAATAAACGGATCCACGAAAAAAAAAACCTTCCAGATTACGACAAGTGGCGCACTTTGTCGCAACCTCGGAAGGCGAGAGTGATCTTTATAAAGAATACTTCTCAATTAGTGATTTCGATATCTGGGAACTCGATGTCAAATCTCAGTTGTTGTTTTTATAACACCGTTACAAACGTAGATGTTCACGTATACACATACATTCACTTGTATAAACGCACGCATGAATATCCTATCTCTATGAATACTTCCGAGATACTGAGCCAACACAATATCTTAGATTAACAAAGTCATCACGGACGCCTTGCGATCAAAAAACACCTCCTCACATTGAACAAACAGAGTTGTTCAATACAGAGCGGTTCTCAACCATTCTCCAATCATGAAGCTGCTTGATGGCATACATTTTGCTTATAATATCGGTTGCGCTGAATTTAGATCCAGGTAGAAGAAATCACCCCCGACGCCGAGAGAAAGAAAGAAGAGGAGATTAGAGCAACTCCAACGGGGCGACCCATTTCGTCCGTGGGCGTCCATTTGAGTTGGCGCGGACACAAAAGTCAGACCAACGCGCCGGATTTGCATCGGCGCGGTCACGAGATGGACGCGCGCGTGCTCGCCTTCTCCTCCCCCTGGCCCGCTAGTTGATGGCACATTGGCCACTCCCCATCCAACAGAAAACCATCGCCCTCCTCCTTCGTCGCCGATGTCGCCGCCCATTTTTTCTGGTGACTGCCAGCTGCCGGTGCCGCAACATCCCCTCTGCAACGCCGCCACCTCCCATGTCGCCCCCACCGCCATCTTGCCGCCGGGGAACCAAAAGCTTCCCAACCCCCGCTCCCCCGACACAGTCGCGACCGCGACCAAGAAGCCGCCTAGCTGCCCCGGCCAGATCCTCATCGGCACGCTCGTCGGACGCCGACAGGGCAGCTAGCTGGTCCGTGCGCGCCGCAACTCTCTTCGTCGGCCGTCTCCTTCATCGACGCCCGCAAGCTATTCGACAGTTTGCCAAGGTACAAAATGGACTCCGTCGACGAGTTCTTTTTTCACAATTTCCTTTGCGACTCCCATGATTCATCGTCCGATGACGAGGAGGAGGTATTGATTGCCGTGTTGGTATCACCACCTCAATAGCCAGCACACGGCGTTCCGTGGCTCCATTCTGGGCCACCTTCCGGCGTTGAATCATAAGCAAGAGAGCGGGCATTTCCTTCTTTGGAAGGACTACTTTGACACAACAAATCCGTTGTTCAAACATCAGAAATTCCGCCGCCGTTTCCGTATGAGTAGGCATCTTTTCAACCATATTAGAGAGGGGGTGGTCGACTATGATGACTATTTCGAGTGCAAAGAGGATGCCGTTGGAAAGATTGGTTTCTTCTCCTATCAAAAATGCACAGTCGCCATCCGAATGCTTGCATACGGAGTGCCCGGTGATTTCATTGACGAGTACGTCCGTATGAGCGAGTCTACATGCCTAGACTCACTGTATAAGTTCTGCATTGTTATTGCTATGTTTGGCCCTGAGTACTTGAGAGAGCCGACTCCTGAAGATACAGCCCGTTTGTTGATGATGAATGCCAGTAGGGGCTTCCTAGGGATGCTTGGTAGCATAGACTGCATGCACTAGGAGTGGAAGAACTGCGCTTCTGCTTGGCAAGGGCAGTGCAAGGGCCATGTCAGGGCTTGCACTGTCATACTGAAAGAAATATGCCCTAGAGGCAATAATAAAGTTGTTGTTTATATTTCCTTATATCATGATAAATGTTTATTATTCATGCTAGAATTGTATTAACCGGAAACTTAGTACATGTGTGAATACATAGACAAACAAAGTGTCCCTGGTATGCCTCTACTTGACTAGCTCGTTAATCAAAGATGGTTAAGTTTCCTAGCCATAGACATGTGTTGTCATTTGATGAATGGGATAACATCATTAGAGAATGATGTGATGGACAAGACCCATCCGTTAGCTTATCACTATGATCGTTTAGTTTATTCTATTGCTTTCTTCATGACTTATACATGTTCCTCAGACTATGAGATTATGCAACTCCCGAATACCAGAGGAACACCCTGTGTGCTATCAAACGTCACAACGCAACTGGGTGATTATTGATACGTCTCCGTCGTATCTACTTTTCCAAACACTTTTGCCCTTGTTTTGGACTCTAACTTGCATGATTTGAATGGAACTAACCCGGACTGACACTATTTTCAGTAGAATTTTCATGGTGTTATTTATGTGCAGAAACAAAAGTTCTCGGAATGACCTGAAACTTCACGGAACATATTTCGGAAATAATAAAAAAATCCTTGCAAAATATGAAGACCAGGGGACCCACACCCTAGCCACAAGGGTGGGGGCACGCCTACCCCCCTAGGGCGCGCCCCCTACCTCGCGGGCCCCCTGGAGCTCCTCCGACCTCAACTCCAACTCTATATATTTGGTTTCAGAGGGAAAAAAATCAGAGAGAAGGATTCATCGCGTTTTATGATACGGAGCCGCCACCGAGCCCTAAAACCTCTCGGGAGGGCTGATCTGGAGTCCGTTCGGGGCTCCAGAGAGGGGAATCCATCGTCATCGTCATCATCAACCATCCTCCATCACCAATTTCATGATGCTCACCGCCGTGCGTGAGTAATTCCATCGTAGGCTTGCTGGACGGTGATGGGTTGGATGAGATTTATCATGTAATCGAGTTAGTTTTGTTAGGGTTTGATCCCTAGTATCCACTATGTTCTGAGATTGATGTTGCTGTGACTTTGCTATGCTTAATGCTTGTCACTAGGGCCCGAGTGCCATGATTTCAAATCTGAACCTATTATGTTTTCATCAATATATGAGAGTTCTTGATCCTATCTTGCAAGTCTATAGTCACCTATTATGTGTTATGATCCGTTAACCCCGAAGTGACAATAATCGGGATACTTACCGGTGATGACCATAGTTTGAGGAGTTCATGTATTCACTATGTGCTAATGCTTTGTTCTGGTACTCTATTAAAAGGAGGCCTTAATATCTCTTAGTTTCCATTAGGACCCCGCTGCCACGGGAGGGTAGGACAAAAGATGCCATGCAAGTTCTTTTCCATAAGCACGTATGACTATATTCGGAATACATGCCTACATTACATTGATGAATTGGAGCTAGTTCTGTGTCACCCTATGTTATGACTGTTACATGATGAACCGCATCCGGCATAATTCTCCATCACCGATCCATTGCCTACGAGCTTTCCATATATTGTTCTTCGCTTATTTACTTTTCCATTGCTATTGCTATCATCACTACAAAATACCAAAAACACTACTTTGCTACCATTACCTTTTGCTACCGTTACCATTACTATCATATTACTTTGCTACTAAATATTAAGTTTCCAAGTGTGGTTGAATTGGCAACTCAGCTGCTAATACTTGAGAGTATTCTTTGGCTCCCCTTGTGTCGAATCAATAAATTTGGGTTGAATACTCTACCCTTGAAAACTGTTGCGATCCCCTATACTTGTGGGTTATCAAGACTATTTTCTGGCGCCGTTGCCGGGGAGCATAACTCTATTCTTTGAGTCACTTGGGATTTATATCTGCTTATCATTATGAAGAACTTGAGAGATCCAAAAACCAAGATTTATCCCTCAACTACGAGGGGAGGTAAGGAACTGACATCTAGCTCTGCACTTGATTCACCTTCTGTTTTGAGTAAGCTTGCGACACCTAAACCTGCTTCTGCTATTCGTTCTGATATGTCGCATGTTATTGATGATGCCACTTCTGCTATGCATGATACTTATGATGAAACTACTTCTATGCTTGATACTACTGTGCCACTTGGTGAATTTCTTGATGAACAACTTGCTAGGGTTAGAGAGAATGAAAATATTGAATCTGATAATACTGATGAAAGTGATGATGAAGACTCACCTGTTATTCCTAAGGGTTATGTTTTTGATAAAGAAGCTTCTTTAGCTATTTTAGCTTGCAAAGATAGATACGAACTCAAGAGGTTATTAGCTAAATGGAAGCAGCAATCTCTTAATGCTAGAATGAAACCTGACCCTGCTTTTGCTACTTCACCTATCTGTGTCACTGATAAGGATTATGAATTCTCTGTTGATCCTGATATAATTACTTTGGTTGAATCTGATCCTTTTCATGGCTATGAATCTGAAACTATTGTGGCACATCTTACTAAATTAAATGATATAGCCACCCTGTTCACTAATGATGAGAGAACTCGTTACTTTTATATCCTTAAAATATTTCTGTTCTCATTAAAGGGTGATGCTAAGATATGGTTTAATTCTCTTGATCCTGGTTGTGTGTGTAGTCCCCAGGATATGATTTATTACTTCTCTACTAAATATTTCCCTGCTCATAAGAAACAAGCTGCTTTAAGGGATATATATAATTTTGTGCAAGTTGAAGAAGAGAGTCTCCCACAAGCTTGGGGGAGGCTTCTCCAATTACTTAATGCTTTGCCTGATCATCCTCTTAAGAAAAATGAAATACTTGATATCTTTTATAATGGACTAACCGATGCCTCCAGAGATTACCTGGATAGTTGTGTTGGTTCTGTTTTCAGGGAAAGAACACCGGATGAAGCTGAAATCCTATTGAATAATATGTTTGCAAATGAAAATAATTGGACACTTCCTGAACCAATTCCTGAGCCTATTCCTAAACCAACTCCGAAGAAGAGGGGTATTCTATTTCTCAGTCCTGAAGATATGCAGGAGGCAAATAAATCTATGAAAGAAAAAGGTATTAAAGCTGAAGATGTTAACAATTTACCTCCTATTGAAGAAATACACGGTCTTGATTTACCGCCTATTGAAGAAACATATGATCCAAATCCATCTCCTATTGAAGAAACTCATGGTCTTGATAACCCGACACAGGTAGTAAAGGTAAATTCTCTCTATAGATATGATAAAGCTGAAATCCCATTTACTAAGTTTGCTAGCCCATGCTTAGATGACTTTGATAAATTTATGGCCAAGCAAGAATATTTTAATGCTTATTTTGGTAGACAATTGAAATTCAATTCAAATATGCGTGAACACTTGGGTGATTATATGGCTAATGTCAAAGGTGAACATAAACTTATTAGTAAACATGCTTCTATGGTTACCACTCAAGTATAACAAGTACTTAAGGCTCAAAATGATTTGCTCAATGAATTGAATAGTAAGAATAATGATTATGTTGTTAGAGTGGCTACTAGAACTGGTAGAATGACTCAGGAACCTTTGTATCCTGAAGGCCAACCTAAGAGAATTGAGCAAGATTTTCAGAGAAATAATATAGATGCACCTAGTCCTTCTAAAAGGAATAAAAATAAAAATGATAGGACTTTGCATGCTTCTAGTGAACCTATTGCTGAAACACCTGAGAATCCAAATGATATTTCTATTTTTGATGCTGAAACACAATCTGGTAATGAACCTGAAACTAGTGATAATGTTAATGATAATTTTCATGATGATGCTCAACCTAGTAATGATAATGATATAGAATTTGAACCCGCTGTTGATCTTGATAACCCACAATCAAAGAATCAACGTTATGATAAGAAAGACTTTGTTGCTAGGAAACATGGTAAAGAAAGAGAACCATGGGTTCAGAAACCCATGCCTTTTCCTCCCAAACCATCCAAGAAAAAGGATGATGAGGATTTTGAGCGCTTTGCTGAAATGATTAGACCTATCTTTTTGCGTATGCGATTAACTGATATGCTTAAAATGAATCCTTATGCTAAGTATATGAAAGAAATTGTTACTAATAAAAGAAAGATACCTGAAGCTGAAATTTCCACCATGCTTGCTAATTATACATTTAAGGGTGGAATACCAAAGAAACTTGGAGATCCAGGAGTACCCACTATACCATGCTCCATTAAAAGAAACTATGTTAAAACTGCTTTATGTGATCTTGGAGCCGGTGTTAGTGTTATGCCTCTCTCTTTATATCGTAGACTTGATTTGAATAAGTTGACACCTACTAAAATATCTTTGCAAATGGCTGATAAATCAACTGCTATACTTGTCGGTATTTGTGAGGATGTGCCTGTTGTAGTTGCAAACGTTACTATTTTAACGGACTTTGTTCTTCTTGATATTCCCGAGGATGATAGTATGTATATTATTCTTGGAAGACTCTTTTTGAATACTGCAGGTCTGTTATTGATTGCACTAAAGGCAATGTCACTTTTCATGTTAATGGTAATGAGCATACGGTACACTTTCCGAGGAAACAACCTCAAGTTCATAGTATCAACTCTATTGGAAAATTTTCATCGATTATATTTGGAGATTTTGAATTTCCTATTCCTACTGTCAAGAAGAAATATGATATTCTTATTATTGGGGATGTGCATATCCCCGTTGAGGTAACATAGTGTTATTCGAAATTTCTCTGGTTCCATGTTATTCGGAATGAGTTCGTTAACAAGACTTGATCAACCTTGTTAGTGGATTCCTTTTGATGAGCATGAGATGGATGAAACTAGGAGGCACAACTCTCTGTACCCTCCTTTTACTTTCTGTTATTTATATTAAATAAAATAAAAAATAAGTATGATTCTGACTGTTATCTGATTATCCGTGCAATATAAAAAGACCCCGAAAATAAAAGTTCTCCAAATGCCCTGAAATTTAAATATGATTTTTTTAAAAATATTTGAGAATATTTACTGAGAACACAGCAGGGGGGTCATCCACCAGGCCACGAGGGTGGAGGGCGCGCCCTACCCCCCTTGGCGCGCCCCCTACCTCGTGGGCCCACGGTGGACCTCCTCCACTTATCCTTGCACCCCTACACTCCTTCTTCCTCCCACAAACACGAATATCCAGCTCAAACCCGAGTCCAAGCTCATTTTGCTGCCATTTTCGATCTCCTTACTCAAAGCACCTCTCACAAAACTACTTGGGGAGATTGTTCCTTGGTATGTGACTGCTCCATTGGTCCAATTAGTTTTTGTTCTAGTACTTTATTCATTGCAATTTTTTGGTGCTTAGGTGACCCTGTTCTTGAGCTTGCATGTCAAATTTATATGGTCAAATGTAGCGACCAGACCTCAAACAGTCTGATCTCTGTGCTCCGGTGTCATCCCTGGATCAGTAATGCTGACACCACACAGTACTCGGAGGATTTATAGCAGAGTAGCAATCACACACTTATTACATCGAGTGTCTCGAAAGAGAACTTATTACAATAAGTATGGCTTAAGGCCATCTAATAACGATAACAGCGGAACACTTGGAAGATAAGTGAGTCCATCAACTCCAACGGCATCACTGAGTATAGAACCACGACCTAAAAACTCCTTAATCATCGTCTGAAAAGTCTGCAATATTAACGTTGCAGCCCGAAAACGGGTCAGCACATGGAATATGCTCGCAAGGTAACACATAGAGAGTAATGGAATACAACAGCTACACTATATGCATGTTTGGCTGGTGGAAAGCTCTATGGTTACAGTTTTTGCATAAAGCCAATTTTTCCCTACTTCAAAGGAATAAGATTTATTTAACTAACATGGTAGTTGTTAAACATTGAGAATGGTTGACAGCATTCTCAATCCCAATTAAGCATCATCATTAAACATGACCCAACAAAATTAATTTAGGGTAACATGTTGAGATTCACATGATAATCCAGGTACTAGATACTCAAAATGTCCATAATCGGGGACACGGCTAATCATGATTAGTTTGTTACACTCTGCAGAGGTTTGCACACTTTTCCCCACAAGACTCGATCGCTTCCGTTTGGTTTCTCGCACTACAGGGTGTATGAGAAGACGGATGACCGAGACATAGTCTTTCAGAAGCGCTAGCACCTTACGATCGGGTGACCGTACCACCTATATCCCCTACATCTGCTAGTCTACCACTGTAAGAGTTCGCACATCTTAGTCAACTATGCTAGAGCCCATAATAGCTTGTGGCTGCACACGGAAGTTTCTAGTATGAATAGTCTTATGACCCCTTTGAGCCTGGGTGGCGGTCCAAAAGAAAACAGGCAAGTCCTGGAATACCCAGGTGCCTCAATCCACCCAGATGTGTGTTTAAGTTGCCACCTTAGATAAATCATTAATTAACAATCTCACATCTTTCATGGATATCACTCACCCAATCCACGTCTACTAGCATATCATGGCATGATAAGCAAACACAGAAGTAACTCCCAAAGGTTTGATAATAACAGGTAATAGGTACTACCTCATCTACTTCCCATCCCACAATTTAATTAGATCCTAATCATGCAATGTGTGATGATTGATCTAATGCAATAAAACTGGGTAGTAGAAAAGGTATGATCAAAGTGTTACTTGCCTTGCTGATGATCCAGGAAACCTAACGATTCGAAGTAACAGGCGGCGCACTCCGGATATTCTATCGCAAACAAACAAACAAGCATACAATAAGTACTCATCTAATGCACAGGAAAAACTCGAATAAGAGATCTAACCAGAAGGTTCAACTTAAGAACTCCGGTTGGCAAAAAGAATCAAATCGAAAGAAGCAACGAAAGACGAACGGCGAAAGAAAACAACTTCGTTCTAGTAATCTGGATCTAGGGTAAATTTTACAGTAGCAAAATCTTGTTTAAGTTGGTTAAACGGATAGAGGGTTTCGAGACGAATCCCTAGGCGCTTGAATCGCCTGATTCCGATAAACGAGCGAAAAGTTAAACTAAAATGAAAATCAAATCAGAAATCGCGATCAGAAAAAATCACGGATTTAATCCGAGAAAAGAAAAACGAAGAATAGATTAACGAACGAACGTTCGTTATCTGAAACTAAACGATGAACGCGTTCATTAAAACGAACGATTCGATGAACGTTCACTAATTAAGTAAACCAGAGAAAAAAACCGATATAGGGTTTCGAAAAAAACCGAGGCAGTTTCTTAAAAAAACGAACGGTGAACGTCGACGGCTATACCTCCGGCGAGGTACTCCGGCGGGTGGGCGGGGCTCCGGCGGCGGCGGCTATGCGGGGCGGCGGGGCGGCTCGGCAGCGCCAGCGGCGCAGCAGGCGGCGGGGGCGGCTGCGGCTGGCGGGCGGCGGGGCGGGGTGAGGTGAGGGCGGCGGGGCGGGGTGAGGTGAGGGCGGCGGGGTGGCGTGGTATTTAAGAGAGGGGGTGCTGCCTTGGGGAGGGGGTCGGGCGGCGGCGAGGCGGCTCCGGCTCGGACTCCTCCCGAGTCCGGCGGCTGCTCGAGCGGGAGGCGGCGGCGGCTGGGCCGGCCTGGCTCGGCTGGGTCCTTGGGCCAGTCGGGCGCGGGTTTTTTTTAAAAAAAATCCGCTCGGAATAAAAAGAAAAAGAAATACTAAACGGACTCCAAAAATTCCGAAATAAATTTTCACGGGCTTCTAAAATCAAGCCTCACAAGGTGAACATTTATTTGGGACCTAAATGCAATTTTGAAAAACGCACTTTTTCCTAATTCAAATAAAATACCAAAAAACTCCGAAATAAAATCCTATTTGATTTTATTATTAAATCCTCAATATTTCTTTATTTTGGGAAAGTCATTTTATTCCCTCTCTCATATTTTTGTAGTAGAAATAATTGATGATAAAATAAATAAAACCAAATGATCCTATTCTCAAAATTTGAGAGAACTCAAATATGAAAATATCGAAATCCCCAACTCTCTCCGTGGGTCATTGAGTTGCGTAGAATTTCTAGGATCAACCAAATGCAAAAGAAATATGATATGCATTGATGATCTAATGTATAACATCCCAAATTGAAAATTTGGGATGTTACAAACCTACCCCCTTGAAATGAATCTCGCCCTCGAGATTCGGGTTGGCTAGAAAATAGGTGAGGGTGGTCCTTGAACAAATCTTCCTCTCGCTCCCAGGTGGCTTCATCCTCTGAGTGGTGGCTCCACTGGACTTTGCAAAACTTGATAACCTTGCTGCGAGTAACTCGGTTGGCAAACTCGAGGATCTTAACAGGCTTCTCCTCGTAGGTCAAATCATTATCCAACTGAATAGTTTCCAAAGGCACTGTATCTCTCAACGGGATGTCAGCCATCTCCGCGTGGCACTTCTTCAACTGAGAAACGTGGAACACATCAAGCACTCCTGACAATCCTTCAGGCAATTCCAACTTGTAGGCCACTTCTCCCATATGCTCCAAAACTCGATATGGTCCTACAAATCACGGCGCTAACTTCCCTTTAGCTCCAAAACGCTTTGTTCCTCGAAGTGGAGATACTCGAAGATAAGCCCTATCTCCGACTTCGTAAACTGTCTCCTTGCGTTTAGAATCTGCATAACTTTTCTGTCTGGACTGGGCTACCTTGAGCCTATCGTGAATCAACTTCACCTTCTATTCAGACTCTTTAATCAAGTCAGGACCAAACAATTGACGGTCTCCAACTTCGTCCCATGACAACAGTGTCCTGCACCTCCTTCCGTACAAGGCTTCGAAAGGGGCCATCTTTAAACTGGTTTGGTAACTGTTGTTGTAAGAGAACTCTGCATATGGCAAATTGTCGTCCCAACTAGATCCATAATCTAGCGCACAAGCTCTAAGCATATCCTCCAAAATCTGATTTACTTTCTCGGTCTGTCCATCTGTCTGTGGATGGAAAGGTGTACTAAATTCTAGCCTGGTACCCAAAGTTCCGTGCAACTGCTCCTAGAACTTTGAGGTAAATTGGGTTCCTCTATCTGATACGATACTCCTCGGAACTCCATGCAGACATACTATTATGGTCATGTATATCTTTGCCAACTTAGCACTGGTGTAAGTGGTCTTTACTGGGATGAAATGAGCTACTTTCGTCAATCGATCAACTACAACCCAAATTGAGTCATAGCCTGAACGAGTCCTGGGCAATCCCGTGATAAAATCCATGCCTAGCTTATCCCACTTCCATTCGGGTATCGGGAATGGTTGTAACAATCCTGCTGGCTTCTGATGCTCTGCTTTTTCTCTCTGGCATACATCACAAACTGCTACATACTCCGCTATATCCTTCTTCATTCCGGTCCACCAGAAAATATCTTTCAAATCCAGATACATCTTGGTATTTCCTGGATGAATTGAATATGGTGAATTGTGTGCCTCTTGCAAAATCAACTTCCTGATTTCCGGGTCATTGGGCACGTAAACACGGTCTTCAAACCATTGGGTGTCGTGCTCATCCTCATGAAATCCTTTAGCTTTTCCTTTGCTCAGTTTCTATTTTATAGCGGCAATCTCTTTGTCACCTTTCTGAGCTTCTCTGATTCTATCCATCAAAGTTGACTGAATCTTCAATGCTGCTACGTAGCTTCTCGGAACTATTTCCAAACATAGTTCACGAAGATTTTCTGCTAACTCCTTGGGTATTTCTCCCGTCATTAATGTATTGACATGGCTCTTGCGGCTTAATGCGTCAGGTACTACATTAGCCTTTCCGGGGTGATAATTTAATCTCATATCATAATCCTTGATAAGCTCCAGCCATCTCATTTGTCTGAGATTCAACTCCTTCTGGGTGAAAATGTACTTCAAACTCTTATGATCCGTGTACACCTCACAATGATTACCAATGAGAAAATGTCTCCATGTTTTCAACGCATGCACTACGGCTGCTAACTCCAAATCATGCGTGGCATAATTCAACTCATGAGGCTTCAGTTGTCTTGAGGCATATGAAACAACTCTCCCTTCCTGCATAAGCACTGCTCCAAGTCCTCGTCGTGAAGCGTCGCAGTACACCTCATAGTCTTTGGTCTGGTCTGGCAAAATCAACACTGGTGAGGTAACCAAACGTTTCTTCAACTCCTGGAAACTAGCCTCACACTCCTCTGTCCATATGAACTTTGTATCCTTCTTCAACAACTCAGTCATAGGCTTCGCAATCTTTGAGAAATTCTCAATAAATCTCCAGTAGTATCCTGCGAGTCCAAGAAAACTCCGGATCTCTCCAACTGTTGTTGGGGCTTCCCACGCGGTCACGGTTTCAACTTTAGCGGGGTCTACTGCTATACCTTCACCAGATATAACATGTCCGAGGAATCCTACTTCCTTCAACCAAAACTCACATTTGCTGAACTTGGCATATAACTGATGTTCTCTGAGCTTTCCAAGTACCAAACGCAAATGCTCCTTATGCTCCTCTTCATTCTTCGAGTAAACCAGGATATCATCAATGAACACTACGACGAACTTATCCAAAAACTCCATAAACACTTTGTTCATCATGTTCATAAAATAGGCAGGTGCGTTAGTCAGACCAAATGACAACGGTATACTCATATAGCCCATACCTGGTAGTAAAAGCTGTCTTCGGAATATCCTGTTCTCGAATCTTCAACTGGTGGTATCCTGATCGTAGATCGATCTTGGAAAATACCTTCGCTCCTTGCAATCGATCAAACAGATCGTTGATCATTGGTACTGGGTACTTGTTCTTGATCGTTACTTCATTCAATCCTCGATAATCAACAACCATCCTTAACGATCCATCCTTCTTCTCCACTAGAAGTACTGGCGATCCCCAAGGTGAGAACTTGGGCTAATATATCCCTTATCCAGTAACTCCTTAATCTGCTTCTTAATTTCCAGCAAATCCTTTGCTGGCATCCTATATGGTCTCTTTGATATTGGCCCTGTGCCTGGCAATAGCTCAATCAAAAACTCAATATCTCTATCCGGGGGCATGCCTAGCAACTCTTTTGGAAATACATCAGGGAAATCCCTTACCACTGGTACTTCCTCTTGCACAACTCCTATTAGGCAATTTACTTGGGTCCTCTTTGGCACATGCCGGGATACATAATTGATCCTTCTCCCTTCTGGGGTGGTAAGCAAAATTGACTTACTAGCACACTCAATATTCCCTTCATACTTTGATAACCAATCCATGCCTAATATCACATCCAATCCTTGAGATTCCAATACTATTAGGTCTGAGGGAAAAACATAGTTACCAATCCTTAATGGTAACCGATCACACCATAGACTAGCCACATACTCTGCTCCGGGCGAGGTTACTAACATGGGTGACCTAAGGGCTTGGGTTGGTAGGTTATATTTATCCACAAATCCCCTTGAGATGTATGAATGCGATGCTTCAGTATCAAAAAGAACGAGTGCAGTAAATGACTTAACCAAAAACTTACCTATTACTGCATCGGGCTAAGCTTCAACCTCCTCCACGCTAACGTGGTTCACCTGTCCCCTATTGAAAGGGTTCGGCTTCTTTCCAGAACTTCCATTGCCATTTTGGCCTTCAGGACATTCATTGGCATAATGTCCGGTCTTCGAACACTTATAGCAAGTGACTTGGCTTAGGTCCTTCTTGGCTGGGGTTGAGGGGTTGGTGCGGTTCTGGCCGTTGCTTCCTCCATTGCCATTTCCATTCTTGGTGCCATTGTGATTGTGCGAGCTACCTCCTCCATGGGTATGCTGAAAATGTCCTCCCGATCTAGGGGTAAAACGTGGCTTCTGCTGAGCTCCTGAATTGTACTTTCCTTGTCTATACTTCCTCTTGCGATTCTCAATTTGCTGCTGCTTCCCTTCAATCATAAGAGCATGATCTACCAACTCCTGGTAGTTGTTGAAGGTGGCTACCATCAACTGCATGCTCAACTCATCATTCAGTCCTTCTAGAAACTTCTCCTACTTAGCTGCATCCGTAGCGACGTCATCTGGGGCATAACGTGCTAACTTACTAAATTCCTCCACATACTGGCCAACTGTCCTTCCTCCTTGGCGCAAGTTACGAAACTCACACTTCTTCATGGCCATAGCTCCTGCTGAAACATGGGCAGTACGGAAAGCCTGCTGAAACTGGTCCCATGTGACAGTGTCGACTGGGAAAGTGGCTGTGAAATTCTCCCACCATAATGTTGCGGGTCCTTCTAGCTGATGTGCGGCAAACTTCACCTTCTCCGCATATGTGCATCCTGCGGTGGTCAACTCCCTAGCTATCTTGCGGAGCCAATCATCTGCTACTATCGGCTCGATGCTACTGGAAAACACCGGCGGATTCAGCCTAAGAAAACGGGCTAAGTGGTCAACAGGTGGTGGTGGTGGTGGTGGGTTGTTGTTGTTGTTCCCCTGATTCTGATTCTGGACTAGCAATTGCATCAATGTGTTCTGCTGCTGGATCAACTGGGTGAGCTCCGGTGGAAAGGCAAATCCGGGGTCACGTCTCGGAGGCATCTGAGGGTTTAGAAAAGATGAGATGTAAGAATAGAGGGGGTCTAAAGAGAAAACACTACCCATATGCACATGAGGCAAAAGCAAACAATTCACTTCAATCAATCAAACAAGGGCATACAATCGATCTAACTATCGCAAAAGTGCTCGGGCTACTTTATTTACATGGTGGACTACTACTACTGATGAGGTGGGCTACTAGAAATATTCTTTGGTCGTTGACTCCATAATATCTGCTCCAGCTTCATCAACATAGTCATCATCGCTACTATCTGGTTCCGAGTCGGTGCAGTCGATGATGATGTAGTCTTCCGGGCTAATCTCCTTGGGTTCTTCGTCTTCATCTACTGGTGTCGGGTCTCCCATAAATATTCCAAGCTTCTTGATCAGGTCGTCATTCTTCTCCACCAATACTTCAATTTCCTCTTCATAATCTTCACGTGTAGCCTTGAGTTCTTCCTCCAGTTCCTTGATTCTAGTCTTAGCCTTCTTCAGATCTATCATGTTGGCGCACATCTGGTTCTCCTGTCGTCGAATGTGCTGGTTTAGCTCCTGGATAAAAGCTGCAATTGATCTATCCTTCCTGCTGCTGATCATCTCCCAGTGTTCATCTCGGCGCCCACAAATCTGGTAGATAGTATCCTTGAGATCCTTGCGGTAGACTTCTCCAATGCTTCCCATGGCGATGTGAGCTGCCATGCTCTTTCCTAGACTTCAAGTTGGTGCATCAAAAGAAAACTCTATGGGCTCAGTGACTGGCATGAACGTTCTTCCTGGAACTTGAACTTGAATCATCCAGCGCTCTTCTTCAGGTAAAGTGGCGTTGTAGGTTCCCGTGAAGCTTGGTACTCCTATATTTAGGTATCTAGTGACTTCCTTCAAGTGGCGTCCAAAGGGTGTATCTTAATCCGGTTGTGTGAACTTGTTCCTTGCATCCACCATCCTAAAGAGTAGAAAAGATGAGAGGTCAGAGAAGAAGAGAGTGAATAGTGATCTAGGTCTTTTAGCTTAGTGGTCGTGTCCTACAGTCAGCGTGTGCTCTGATACCATCTCTGTAGCGACCAGACCTCAAATAGTCTGATCTCTGTGCTCCGGTGTCATCCCTGGATCAGTAATGCTGACACCACACAGTACTCGAAGGATTTATAGCAGAGTAGCAATCACACACTTATTACATCGAGTGTCTCAAAAGAGAACTTATTACAATAAGTATGGCTTAAGGCCATCTAATAACGATAACAGCGGAACGCTTGGAAGATAAGTGAGTCCATCAACTCCAACGACATCACTGAGTATAGAACCACGACCTAAAAACTCCTTAATCATCATCTGAAAAGTCTGCAACATTAACGTTGCAGCCCGAAAACGGGTCAGCACATGGAATATGCTGGCAAGGTAACACATAGAGAGTAATGGAATACAACGGCTATACTATATGCATGTTTGGCTGGTGGAAAGCTCTATGGTTACAGTTTTTGCATAAAGCCAATTTTTCCCTACTTCAAAGGAATAAGATTTATTTAACTAACATGGTAGTTGTTAAACATTGAGAATGGTTGATAGCATTCTCAATCCCAATTAAGCATCATCATTAAACATAACCCAACAAAATTAATTTAGGGTAACATGTTGAGATTCACATGATAATCCAGGTACTAGATACTCAAAATGTCCATAACCGGGGACACGGCTAATCATGATTAGTTTGTTACACTCTGCAGAGGTTTGCACACTTTTCCCCACAAGACTCGATCGCTTCCGTTTGGTTTCTCGCACTACAGGGTGTATGAGAAGACGGATGACCGAGACATAGTCTTTCAGAAGCGCTAGCACCTTACGATCGGGTGACCGTACCACCTATATCCCCTACATCTGCTAGTCTACAACTGTAAGAGTTCGCACATCTTAGTCAACTATGCTAGAGCCCATAATAGCTTGTGGCTGCACACGGAAGTTTCTAGTATGAATAGTCTTATGATCCCTTTGAGCCTGGGTGGCGGTCCAAAAGAAAACAGGCAAGTCCTGGAATACCCAGGTGCCTCAATCCACCCAGATGTGTGTTTAAGTTGCCACCTTAGATAAACCATTAATTAACAATCACACATCTGTCATGGATATCACTCACCCAATCCACGTCTACTAGCATAGCATGGCATGATAAGCAAACGCAGAAGTAACTCCCAAAGGTTTGATAATAACAGGTAATAGGTACTACCTCATCTACTTCCCATCGCACAATTTAATTAGATCCTAATCATGCAATGTGTGAGGATTGATCTAATGCAATAAAACTGGGTAGTAGAAAAGGTATGATCAAAGTGTTACTTGCCTTGCTGATGATCCGGGAAACCTAACAATTCGAAGTAACTGGCGGCGCACTCCGGATATTCTATCACAAACAAACAAACAAGCATACAATAAGTACTCATCTAATGCACATGTAAAACTTGAATAAGAGATCTAACCAGAAGGTTCAACTTAAGAACTCCGGTTGGCAAAAAGAATCAAATCGAACGAAGCAACGAAAGACGAACGGCGAAAGAAAACAACTTCGTTCTAGTAATCTGGATCTAGGGAAAATTTTACAGTAGCAAAAACTTGTTTAAGTTGGTTAAACGGATAGAGGGTTTCGAGACGAATCCCTAGGCGCTTGAATCGCCTGATTCCGATAAACGAGCGAAAAGTTAAACTAAAACGAAAATCGGATCAGAAATCGCGATCAGAAAAAATCGTGGATTTAATCCGAGAAAAGAAAAACGAAGAACAGATTAACGAACGAACGTTCGTTATCTGAAACTAAATGATGAACGCGTTCGTTAAAACGAACGATTCGGTGAACGTTCACTAATTAAGTAAACCAGAGAAAAAAACCGATCTAGGGTTTCAAAAAAAACCGAGGCGGTTTCTTAAAAAAACGAACGGCGAACGGCGGCGGCTATACCTCCGGCGAGGTACTCCGGCGGGCGGGCGGGGCTCCGGCGGCGGCGGCGGCTATGCGGGGCGGCGGGGCGGCTCGGCAGCGGCAGCGGCGCAGCAGGCGGCGGGGGCGGCTGCGGCTGGTCGGGTGGCGGGGCGGGGTGAGGTGAGGGCGGCAAGGTGGCTTGGTATTTAAGAGAAGGGGGGGGTGCTGCCTTGGGGAGGGGGTCGGGCGGCGGCGAGGCGGCTCCGGCTCAGACTCCTCCCGAGTCCGGCGGCTGCTCGAGCGGGAGGCGGCGGCGGCTGGGCCGTCCTGGCTCGGCTGGGCCCTTAGCCCAATCGGGCGCGGTTTTTTTTTATATTCCGCTTGTAAAGAAAAAGAAAAAGAAATACTAAACGGACTCCAAAAATTCCGAAATAATTTTTCACGGGCTTCTAAAATCAAGCCTCACAAGGTGAACATTTATTTGGGACCTAAATGCAATTTTGGAAAAAACGCACTTTTTTCCTAATTCAAATAAAACACCGAAAAAGTCCGAAATAAAATCCTATTTGATTTTATTATTAAATCCTCAATATTTCTTTATTTTGGGAAAGTCATTTTATTCCCTCTCTCATATTTTTGTAGTAGAAATAATTGATGATAAAATAAATAAAACCAAATGATCCTATTCTCAAAATTTGAGAGAACTCAAATATGAAAATATCGAAATCCCCAACTCTCTCTGTGGGTCATTGAGTTGCGTAGAATTTCTAGGATCAACCAAATGCAAAAGAAATATGATATGCATTGATGATCTAATGTATAACATTCCAAATTGAAAATTTGGGATGTTACATCAAAAGTAGTTTTGATGCATGATATAGGCCCTAGGCACTTGTAGGAGTTGTTGCTATCAATATTATTGAGTTAGGTTCACTTTTATTTTGAAGTTACGAAAAATTTCAGAATTTTTCAGAAAATAATGAAGAGACTTTTGAGGGGCTCATCGAGCCGAAGCTCGAAGGAAAAGGCACAGAAGCCCAAATATAATCTGCCTCACACCATGGAGGTTCGGTCGTGTGAATGGCCTTCCGATGATTTCTTGAGAGCAGCCGGGATTTATGAAGATTTTTATGAATTGGCTGAGAATGCAGGCCTCACCGCTTTTCTCCACGACCAACGCGATCAGTATCTCTTACTCACAAATATCTTTGTGCAAAACTTTCATTTCCATTCTAGGAGCTCACCACCTACGGTGGAGTTTTATTTATATGATGAGCATAAGGAGATGTCACTTTATGATTTTTGTCGGGTTTGTTTGATCCCTTTCGAGGGCAGCGTAGAGGAACCACATTGAGAGGATGTGGATGGGTTTTTTGATACCATCACTGTAGGGGAAATGAGGAAGGTTTCCGATGCACGAATCACTAGCATACATTTTCCTATTTTACACTACTTTGCAATATTTGCTAGTCGTTGCTTAATTGGTCGTGGAAACTGTGGAAACCTTAGTGTTCCTGATATTATTATTTTGTTCCATGGTTTATTCAGCGATAACTCTGTTATTATGGGCGGTATTATTGCTAAATGGTTAAGTCTGAACCATACAAAGGGCCCCATCTTTGGAGGCATCTATGCTTCACGCCTAGCTGCACATTATAACATACCTATTAGGCATTATGAGAAGGAAGAAAAATTGCTGCCTCGTGTTTACTTAGATTATAAGAGTATGGTAGCACATGATTTTATTGTTAAGAATAGGGAAGCAGAGCTTAAATACAAATTGTTCTTTGATAAACATCATCCTGAGACTATTACCCCGCCTGCTCCTTCCTTGTTTGATTTATCTGCAGGCCAGTACCTTTTTCCATTAGAGGCTATTCACGCCTATCGGAACCCTACATCAGCCACAGAGCCAGAGCCGGAACCACAAGTTGAGCCTCCACGACAGTCCAATTACCATTGGGACCCGGAGATGATTGCCAACCAGTGACGATCAGAGTCTTCTTCCTCGCAGTACGACCCCAACTATTATTATGGATATCCGCCAGGTCAGCCGTGGCCATAGACCAACTTAGGCCAAAAGCCTAAGCTTGGGGGAGTACGTATTTCCCACCGACATTATATTCATGTTCACACACTCATTGCTAGATGTGGGTGCTCATACTTTTTCATTGTATCATCCATGCTAGTTTATTTCCCTTTTTATGCTTTCTTCTTGTGTGTTTAATAAACCTTAAGAAAAACCAAAAAAATTAGTTGTAGCTTTCAATTAGTTTAATTTCCATGCTTGTAGGAGTAATTAAAAAGAAAACCCAAAAAGATTTCTTGTTCTTCTTTTGCTTGTTGGGAGCTTTCCCGTGTAAATAGTTTTATTTCTTTTCTTTGCGGGTCGATAGGAGAAGACCATAATTAAATTGTTGAAGTAGCTCTTATATGCATTATTGTTGATCTGACAAAAGAGCCCATATTGCCTTGTCTTCTCCTGTTTATTGAATGCTTGCAGATTCCAGCTTAGTCCAATGCACGCGCACTATTATTATTATTCACACTATTCGGTCGTGCAAGTGAAAGGCAATTATGACGATATATGATGGACTGACTGAGATGAGAAAAGCTTGTATGAACTCGACCTCTCTTGTTTTTGTAAATATGATTAGTTCATCGTTCCTGATTCAGCCTATTATGAATAAACATGTTTGCAATGACAACTAGAGATCATAGTTTCTTGTGCCATGCTTGATTAGCTAGGAGCTTATAATGGTTTACCTTGCGTGCCAACATGCTATTAAAATGGTTGTGATGTGGTATAATAGGGTGGTATCCTCCTCTGAATGATTTAAGTGACTTGACTTGGCGCATGTTCACGCATGTAGTTGAAACAAAATCAACATAGCCTTCACGATATTTATGTTCATGGTGGATTATATCCTACTCACGCTTGCATTCGGTGTTGATTAATTTTAATGTATGTTCATGACTGTTGTCGCTCTCTAGCTGGTCGCTTCCCAGTCTTTTGCTAGCCTTCACTTGTACTAAGCGGGAATACCGCTTGTGTATCCAACTCCATAAACCCCAAAGTTGTTCCATATGAGTCCACCATACCTACCTATATACGGTATCTACCTGCCGTTCCAAGTAAATTTGTATGTGCCAAACTCTAAACCTTTAAATAAATATCCTGTTTTGTATGCTCGAATAGCTCATGTATCAACTAGGGCTGTCCGTATCTTCCATGTTAGGCGGGTTATTCTGAAGAGGAGTGGACTCCGCTCCTCACTCACGAGAAAGTGGCTGGTCACCGGGATGCCCAGTCCCATGCTTTATGCAAACTAAATCAAAATAATTGCAAACAAAACTCCCCCTGGGACTCTTGTTAATAGGAGGCACTCGTTGTTTCGAGCAAGCCATGGATTGATGCTTGTTGGTGGAGGGGGAGTATAAACTTTACCATTCTGTTTGGGAGCCACCTATAATGTGTGTAGCATGGAAGATATTGCCATCTCTTGGTTGTTATGTTGACAATGAAAGTATACCACTCAAAATATTATTCACCTCTATTTCAAAACCGAGCTCTAACACCTCTACAAATCCCTGCTTCCCTCTGTGAAGGGCCTATCTATTTACTTTCATGTTGAGTCATCCCCCT
Source organism: Triticum urartu (assembly GCF_003073215.2). NCBI lineage: Eukaryota > Viridiplantae > Streptophyta > Magnoliopsida > Poales > Poaceae > Triticum > Triticum urartu. The sequence continues at coordinate 69,729,612 of NC_053024.1, read as the reverse complement.
CTTATTAAAAAGCACCAGTTGGAGAGCACCGCTGTCATTTGCATTCATTACTATTAGTTTACATTGAGTATGACTTTATTGGATCTCTTTTACCATGAATTACAATGTCTAGTCAGTCCTTGATCTTTAAAGGTGCTCTGCATTTATGTTTTGCGGTCTCAGAAAGGGCTAGCGAGATACCATCTTCTTATATCATATTATGATTATTTTGAGAAAGTGTTGTCATTCGAGATTTATTATTATTGCTCGCTAGTTGATTATGCCATTGATATGAGTAAACATGAGACCTATGTGTTATTGTGAATGTGGTTAGTTCATAATCTTTGCTGTATACTTGAATGCTGGCTTTACATATTTACAACAACAAGAGCAAACAGAGTTTGTAAAAGTTTTTCTTTATCACTTTCAGTTTGTCAACTAAATTAATTGAGGACAAGCAAAGGTTTAAGCTTGGGGGAGTTGATACGTCTCCATCGTATCTACTTTTCCAAACCCTTTTGCCCTTGTTTTGGACTCTAACTTGCATGATTTGAATGGAACTAACCCGGACTGACGTTGTTTTCAGCAGAATTGCCATGGTGTTATTTGTGTGCAGAAACAAAAGTTCTCGGAATGACCTGAAACTTCATGGAACATCTTTGTGGAAATAATAAAAAATCCTTGCAACCAGGGGCCCACACCCTAGCCACGAGGGTGGGGGCGCGCCCCCTACCTCGTGGGCCCCCTGGAGCTCCTCCAACCTCAACTCCAACTCTATATATTTGGTTTCGGAGAGAAAAAAATCAGAGAGAAGGATTCATCGCGTTTTACGATACAGAGCCGCCGCCAAGCCCTGAAACTTCTTGGGAGGTTCTGATCTGGAGTCCGTTCAGGGCTCCGGAGAGGGGAATCCGTCGCCATCATCATCATCAACCATCCTCCATCACCAATTTCATGATGCTCACCGCCGTGTGTGAGTAATTCCATCGTAGGCTTGCTGGACAGTGAAGGGTTGGATGAGATTTATCATGTAATCGAGTTAGTTTTGTTAGGGTTTGATCCCTAGTATCCACTATGTTCTGAGATTGATGTTGTTATGACTTTGCTATGCTTAATGCTTGTCACCAGGGCCCGAGTGCCATGATTTCAGATCTGAACCTATTATGTTTTCATAAATATATGAGAGTTCTTGATTCTATCTTGCAAGTCTATAGTCACCTATTATGTGTTATGATCCGTTAACCCCGAAGTGACAATAACCGGGATACTTACCGGTGATGACCATAGTTTGAGGAGTTCATGTATTCACTATGTGCTAATGCTTTGTTCCGGTACTCTATTAAAAGGAGGCCTTAATATCCCTTAGTTTCCATTAGGACCCCGCTGCCACGGGAGGGTAGGACAAAATATGCCATGCAAGTTCTTTTCCATAAGCACGTATGACTATATTCGGAATACATGCCTACATTACATTGATGAATTGGAGCTAGTTCTGTGTCACCCTAGGTTATGACTGTTACATGATGAACCGCATCCGGCATAATTCTCCATCACCGATCCATTGCCTATGAGCTTTCCATATATTGTTCTTCGCTTATTTACTTTTCCGTTGCTATTGCTATCATCACTACAAAATACCAAAAACACTACTTTTGCTACCATTACCTTTTGCTACCGTTACCATTATTATCATATTACTTTGCTACTAAATACTTTGATGCAGATATTAAGTTTCCAGGTGTGGTTGAATTGACAACTCAGCTGCTAATACTTGAGAGTATTCTTTGGCTCCCCTTGTGTCGAATCAATAAATTTGGGTTGAATACTCTACCCTCAAAAACTGCTGCGATCCCCTATACTTGTGGGTTATCAATTATAAAGATGTTCTACAGGTGTCTCTGATGGTGTTTGTTGAGTTGGCATAGATCGAGATTAGGATTTCTCACTCCGTGTATCGGAGAGGTATCTTTGGGCCCTCTCGGTAATGCACATCACAATGAGCCTTGCAAGCAATGTGACTAATGAGTTAGTCACGGGATGATACATTATGGAACGAGTAAAGAGACTTGCCGGTAACGAGATTGAACTACGTATGATGATACCGACGATCGAATCTCGGGCAAGTAACATACCGATGACAAAGGGAACAACGTATGTTGTTATGCGGTTTGACCAATAAAGATCTTCGTAGAATATGTAGGAACCAATATGAGCATCCAGGTTCCGCTATTGGTTATTGACTGGAGATGTGTCTTGGTCATGTCTACATAGTTCTTGAACTCGTAGGGTCCGCACGCTTAACGTTCGATGACAATTTGTATTATGAGTTATGTGATTTGATGTACCAAAGTTTGTTTGGAGTCCCGGATGAGATCACGGAAATGACGAGGAGTCTTGGAATGGTCGAGAGGTAAAGATTCATATATTGGAAGGTTGCATTTGGACATCAGAATGGTTCCGAGTGGTTCAAGCATTTTTTCGGAGTACTGGGAGGTTACCGGAACCCCCGGGAGAAGTTATGGGCCTTATGGGACATAAGAGGGAAGAACACCAGCCCACAAGGGGCTGGTGCATCCCCCACCTTGGGCAGGAGGCCGATTAGGACTAGGAGAAGGGGGTCAGGCCCCACTTTCTGATACGTCTCCGTCGTATCTACTTTTCCAAACACTTTTGCCCTTGTTTTGGACTCTAACTTGCATGATTTGAATGGAACTAACCCGGACGGACGCTGTTTTCAACAGAATTGCCATGGTGCTATTTATGTGCAGAAACAAAAGTTCTCGGAATGACATGAAACTTCACGGAACATCCTTTTGGAAATAATAAAAAATCCTTGCAAAAGATGAAGACCAGGGGGCCCACACCCTAGCCACGAGGGTGGGGCGCGCTTGCCCCCCTAGGACGCGCCCCCTACCTCGTGGGCCCCCTGGAGATCCTCCGACCTCAACTCCAACTCTATATATTTGGTTTCGGGGAGAAAAAATGAGAGAGAAGGATTCATCGCGTTTTACGATACGGAGCCGCCACCAAGCCCTAAAACCTCTCGGGAGGGCTGATCTGGAGTCCGTTCGGAGCTCCGGAGAGAGGAATCCATCGCCATCGTCATCATCAACCATCCTCCATCACCAATTTCATGATGCTCACCGCCGTGCGTGAGTAATTCCATCATGGGCTTGCTGGACGGTGATGGGTTGGATGAGATTTATCATGTAATCGAGTTAGTTTTGTTAGGGTTTGATCCCTAGTATCCACTATGTTCTAAGATTGATGTTGATATGACTTTGCTATGCTTAATGCTTGTCACTAGGGCCCGAGTGCCATGATTTCAGATCTGAACCTATTATGTTTTCATCAATATATGAGAGTTCTTGATCCTATCTTGCAAGTCTATAGTCACCTATTATGTGTTATGATCCGTTAACCTCGAAGTGACAATAATCGGGATACTTACCGGTGATGACCATAGTTTTAGGAGTTCATGTATTCACTATGTGCTAATGCTTTGTTCTGGTACTCTATTAAAAGGAGGCCTTAATATCCCTTAGTTTCCATTAGGACCCCGCTGCCACGAGAGGGTAGGACAAAAGATGTCATGCAAGTTCTTTTCCATAAGCACGTATGACTATATTCGGAATACATGCCTACATTACATTGATGAATTGGAGCTAGTTCTGTGTCACCCAAGGTTATGACTGTTACATAATGAACCGCATCTGGCATAATTCTCCATCACCGATCCATTGCCTACAAGCTTTCCATATATTGTTCTTCGCTTATTTACTTTTCCGTTGCTATTGCTATCATCACTACAAAATACCAAAAACACTACTTTTTCTACTGTTACTTTTTGCTATCGTTACCACTACTATCATATTACTTTGCTACTAAATACTTTGCTGCAGATATTAAGTTTCCAGGTGTGGTTGAATTGACAACTCAGCTGCTAAAACTTGAGAATGTTCTTTGGCTCCCCTTGTGTCGAATCAATAAATTTGGGTTGAATACTCTACCCTCGAAAACTGTTGCAATCCCCTATACTTGTGGGTTATCACTTTCCTTCTCCTTCTCCCTTCCCACTTTCCTACTCTGTATGGGAGGTGGAATCCTACTAGGACTAGGGAGTCCTAGTAGGACTCCACACCTTGGCGCACCCCTTTAGGGTCGGCTGCCTCTGCCTCTCCCTCCTTTATATACGGAGGCAGGGGCACCCCAAATACACACAAGTTGATCTTTAGCCGTATGTGGTGCCCTCTCCACAGTTTTACACCTCGGTCATATTGTCGTAGTGCTTATGCGAAGCCCTGCGTCGGTAACTTCATCATCACCGTCACCACGCCATCGTGCTGACGAAATTCTCCCTCGGCCTCAACTGGATCAAGAGTTCGAGGGATGTCACCGAGCTGAACGTGTGCAGATCACGGAGGTGTCGTGCGTTCGGTACTTGATCGGTTGGATCGCGAAGACGTTCGACTACATCAACCGCGTTACTAAAGACTTCCGCTTTCGGTCTACGAGGGTACGTAGACACACTCTCCCCTCTCGTTGCTATGCATCTCCTAGATAGATCTTGCGTGATCGTAGGTAAATTTTTCGAAATACTGCATTCCCCAACAGTGGCATCCGAGCCAGGTCTATGGGTAGATGTTATATGCATGAGTAGAACACAAAGAGTTGTGGGCGATAATAGTCATGCTGCTTACCAGCATGTCTGATGACCCACAAGTATAGGGTATCTATCGTAGTCCTTTCGATAAGTAAGAGTGTCAAACCCAACGAGGAGCAGAAGGAAATGATAAGCAGTTTTCAGTAAGGTATTCTATGCAAGAACTGAAATTGTCGGTAGCAGATAGTTTTCTGATAAGGTAATTTGTAACGGGTAACAAGTAATAAAAGTAAATAAGGTGCAACAAGATGGCCCAATCCTTTTTGTAGCAAAGGACAAGCCTGGACAAACTCTTATATAAAGGAAAGCGCTCCCAAGGACACATGGGAATTATCGTCAAGCTAGTTTTCATCACGTTCATATGATTCGTGTTCGGTACTTTGATAATTTGATATGTGGGTGAACCGGTGCTTGGGTACTGCCCTTCCTTGGACAAGAATCCCACTTATGATTAACCCCTATTGCAAGCATCCGCAACTACAACAGAAGTATTAAGTTAAACCTAACCATAGCATAAAACATATGGATCCAAATCAGCCCCTTACGAAGCAACTCATAAACTAGGGTTTAAGCTTCTGTCACTCTAGCAACCCATCATCTACTTATTACTCCCCAATGCCTTCCCCTAGGCCCAAACAATGGTGAAGTGTCATGTAGTTGACGTTCAGATGACACCACTAGAGGAAATACAACATACATCTCATCAAAATATCAAACGAATACCCAATTCACATGACTACTTATAGCAAGACTTCTCCCATGTCCTCAGGAACAAACATAACTACTCACGAATCATATTCATGTTCATAATCAGAGGGGTATTAATATGCATAAAGGATCTGAACATATGATCTTCCACCGAATAAACCAACTAGCATCAACTACAAGGAGTAATCAACACTACTAGCAACCCCTAGATTTGGGACAAAGATTTGATACAAGAGATGAACTAGGGTTTGAGATGAGATGGTGCTGGTGAAGACGTTGATGGAGATTGACCCCTCCCTATGAGAGGATCGATGATGATGACGTTGGTGATGATTTCCCCCTCCCGGAGGGAAGTTTCCCCGGCAGAACAGCTCTGACGGAGCCCTAGATTGGTTCCGCCAAGGTTCCGCCTCGTGGCGGCAGAGTTTCGTCCCATGAGCTAGCTTATGATTTTTTTTCCTCGACGAAAGACCTCATATAGCAGAAGATAGGCATCAGAGGGCTGCCAGGGGGGCCACGAGGCAGGGGGGGCGCCTAGGGGGTAGGGCGCGCCCCCACCCTCATGGATGGTGGGTGGCCCCCCTCTGGTACTTCTATCGCCCAATATTTTTTATATATTCTGAAACTTGCTCCCGTGAAGTTTCAAGACTTTTGGAGTTGTGCAGAATAGGTCTCTAATATTTGCTCCTTTTCCAGCCACAGAATTCCAGCTGCCGGCATTCTCCCTCTTCATGCAAACCTTGTAAAATAGGAGAGAATAGGCATAAGTATTATGACATAATGTGTAATAACAGCACATAATGCAATAAATATCGGTATAAAAGCATGATGCAAAATGGATGTATCAACTCCCCCAAGCTTAGACCTCGCTTGTCCTCAAGCGAAAGCCGATATCGATAAATATGTCCACGTGTTTAGAGATAGAGGTGTTGATAAAAATAAAATACAGACATGAGGGCATCATGATCATTCTTATAACAACAACATATATAAATATTGTCATATGATTTCTTATGCTAAAGTAACAATTCATTCACAATTTCAAGTATGAATCATAAACTTTCATTGAGAACCAACAAACTATAATCTCAGTCATTGAAGCAATTGCAATTTATCATAACATATGAAAGAGTCAATATAAGAGCTTTTCAGCAAGTCCACATACTCAACCATCATTTAGTCTTTCACAATTGCTAACACTCACGCGATATTTATGGTTATGAAGTTTTAATCGGAAATAGAGAAAGATAGGAGCTTATAGTTTTGCCTCCCAACCTTTTACCTCAAGGGTAATGTCAACAATAATAGTTCATAAAAACTCACATCCGATTAGCCATATATATCAGGATCTTTCCAACACATTGTACTTGCCAAAGGATAAAATGTAAAAAGGAAAGGTGAAGATCACCATGACTCTTGTATGAAGTATAAGACAAGAATAAAAGATAGGCCCTTCGCAGAGGGAAGCGGAGGTTGTCATGTGCTTTTATGGTTGGATGCACAAAATATTAATGCAAAAGAACGTCACTTTATATTGCCACTTGTGATATGGACCTTTATTATGCAGTCTGTCGCTTTTATTTCTTCCACATCACAACATCGTATACAGCTTATTTTCTCCACACTAGTAAATCATACATATTTTGGAGAGCAATTTTTATTGCTTACAACGATAACAACTTACTTGAAGGATCTTACTCAATCCATAGGTAGATATGGTGGACTCTCATGGAAAAACTGGGTTTAAGGATATTTGGAAGCACAAGTAGTATCTCTGCTTGGTGCAAAGAATTTGTCTAGCATGAGAGGGAAAGGCAAGCTCAACATGTTGGATGATCCATGACAATATAATTTATCTCAGATGTAAGAAAACATAACTCATTACGTTGTCTTCCTTGTCCAACATCAACTCTTTAGCATGTCATATTTTAATGAGTGCTCACAATGATAAAAGATGTCCAAGATAGTATATTTATATGTGAAAAACTCTCTTTATTTATTACTTCCTATTAATTGCAATAATGAACAAAACTATGTTTGTCAACTCTCAACAACTTTTATTCATCATACTCTTTATATGTGAAGTCATTACTCTCCATAAGATCCATATGATCTCTTTATTTCTTTTTATTCTTTCTCTTTTATTTTATCCCCTCAAGATCATAGCAAGATAATCAAGCCCTTGAATCAACACTAATCTTTATTGTATATAGCTCACGGACTCGATTAAATAGAAGGATCATAAAGCAAAACTCAAAACTAGATCATACTAAAACTTTATTATACTAGATCAAGATATTACCAAAAGGATCGAACTAAGAAAAATGGTAAAGATAAAAGTGTGATGGTGATATGATACCGGGGCACTCCCCCAAGCTTGGCAGTTGCCAAGGGGAATGCCCATACCCAAGTGTTTATGTCTCCTTCCTCGAAGGTGGTGATGATGGAGTGGTTGATGATGTGGGCTTGTCGTCCATCTTCCAAGGCATAGTCTCACCATCATAGAAGGATGATCGAGTCTCCGGGATCCTCGAATCTGTAGCCAAACTTATCCTCTTGAATCTATATTCATACTCATAGTTTTGGTTTTGCAGGTCATAGATCTGGGCTTGGAGGTGCTCAATTTTCTCGTGAAGCTTGAAGATGGCCTCCCCAATGTTCTTGTCATCTAGCTTGTGGTTGTTGGTGAACTCCGTGATCATTATATGATTGGAGTCGAGTCCATGTTCCACCATCTCCCGGCACTTGAAAATTTGTTGCTCCATTGCCTCGAGCCTTGTCTCCACGCTTCTGGTCCTCCTTGGTCCCTCAACATCGCGGATGTGCAGCAACCCCTCACGCATCTCAATGATTTGGGGGTGTTGCAGCACCTCTGCGAGGTAGGGGTTGATGACCTTCTCGAAGAACTTGTCCTTGGGGGCACTTGAAGACACCATGGCGATCTAGATCTGTCAGATAAACAGCTCGAAACAAAAACAGGACATATTTGCGTGATACGGTGGTCAAAACCTTTGGGAGATTATATAATGAATTTTTACCGACCAAAAGAAGTATCGTGCAAGAAAACGGAGTCCGGAGAGCACACGAGGTGCTCACGAGGCAGGGGGTGCGCCCAGGGGGGTAGGGTGCGCCCTCCACCCTCGTGGACGCCTCGTGTCCTTCCCGGTCTGCTTCTTATTTTCCTATTTTCTTAAATATTCCAAAATGGAGAAAAGTTGCTATTAGAACTGTTTTGGACTTGGTTTACTTACCATACCTCATACCTCTTCCTTTCGGGGTTTGGAACGTTCTGGAAAGTGTCCCTTATGTATTCCTCCGGGGTTACGGTTTCAATAACATTAGTTTCAACATTTATGGGATTACCTGAGATATAATGTTCGATTCTTTGACCGTTCACCACCCTCGCATTAGTGCCTTCGAAGTTGTTGATTTTTATGGCACCTGAACGATAGACCTCCTCGATGACGTAAGGACCTTCCCATTTAGAGAGGAGTTTTCCTGCAAAAAATCTTAAATGAGAGTTGTATAATAATACATAATCACCTATAATAAACTCATGTTTTTGTATCCTTTTACCATGCCATCTTTTAACTTTTTGTTTAAATAGTTTGGCATTCTCATAGGCCTGGGTTCTCCATTCATCAAGTGAGCTGGTGTCAAAAAGCCTCTTCTCACTGGCAAGTTTGAAATCATAATTGAGCTCTTTAATGGCCCAATATGCCTTATGTTCTAGTTCGAGAGGTAAGTGACATGATTTTCCATAAACCATCTTATACGGAGACATACCCATAGGATTTTTATATGCAGTTCTATAAGCCCATAATGCATCATCAAGTTTCTTGGACCAGTTCTTTCTAGATCTATTAACAGTCTTTTGCAAAATTAATTTAAGCTCTCTATTTCTCAGTTCTACTTGACCGCTAGACTGTGGGTGATAAGGAGATGCAATTGTATGATTAACATTATATTTAGCAAGAATTTTACGAAAAGCACCATGAATAAAATGTGAACCACCATCAGTCATTAAATATCTAGGGACTCCAAACCTCGGAAAAATAACTTCTTTAAGCATCTTAATAGAGTTGTTATGATCAGCACTACTAGTTAGAATAGCTTCTACCCACTTAGTAACGTAATCAACAGCAACTAAAATATGTGTATACCTATTAGAGGAAGGAAACGGTCCCATATAATCAAATCCCCAGACATCAAATGGTTCAATAACAAGTGAATAATTCATAGGCATTTCTTGACGTCTACTAATATTACCAATTCTTTGACATTCATCACAAGACAAGACAAACTTACGGGCATCTTTGAAGAGAGTAGGCCAATAAAAACCGGATTGCAATACCTTATGTGCATTTCTATCTCCAACATGGTGTCCTCCATAAGCTTCAGAGTGACACTTGCATAGGATATGTTCATGTTCATGCTCAGGTACACAATGTCTAATAACACCATCTACTCCTTCTTTATAAAGGTGTGGGTCATCCCAAAAGTAATGTCTTAAATCATAGAAGAACTTTTTATTTTGCTGGTATGTGAAACTAGGTGGTATAAATTTAGCAACAATATAATTAGCATAATCAGCAAACCATGGAGCAGTACGAGAAGCATTTATGATAGCTAATTGTTCATCAGGAAAGCTATCATCAATAGGTAGTGGGTCATCAAGAACATTTTCTAACCTAGACAAGTTGTCTGCAACGGGGCTCTCGTCTCCCTTTCTATCAATAATATGCAAATCAAATTCTTGTAGCAAGATAACCCATCTCATAAGTCTAGGTTTAGCATCTTTCTTTTCCATAAGATATTTAATAGTAGCATGATCAGTGTGGACAGTTACTTTAGAATCAACTATATAAGGTCTGAACTTATCGCAAGCAAATACAACTGCTAAAAATTCTTTTTCAGTAGTAGCATTATTTCTTTGAGCACTATCGAGAGTCTTACTAGCATATTGGATAACATTTAATTTCTTATCAACTCTTTGTCCTAGAACAGCCCCTATAGCATAATCACTAGCATCACACATCATTTCAAATGGTAAATTCCAATCAGGAGGCTGAACAATAGGTGCAGAAATCAAAGCTTTCTTAAGTATTTCAAATGCTTCTACACAATCATCATCAAAAACAAAAGGAACATCTTTTTGTAAGAGATTAGTCAGAGGCCGAGAAATTTTAGAGAAGTCCTTAATGAACCTCCTATAAAAATCGGCATGACCAAGGAAGCTTCTTATACCTTTAATGTCCTTAGGACATGACATCTTTTCAATAGCATCAACTTTAGCTTTATCAACTTCAATACCTCTTTCAGAAATTTTATGCCCCAATACAATACCTTCATTAACCATAAAGTGGCACTTCTCCCAATTCAAGACAAGATTAGTTTCTTCACATCTCTGCAAAACTCGATCAAGGTTCCTTAAGAAATCATCAAAAGAAGTTCCATAAACAGAAAAATCATCCATGAATACCTCACCAATCTTTTCACAAAAGTCAGAGAATATAGCAGTCATACATCTTTGAAAGGTAGCAGGTGAATTACATAAACCAAAAGGCATGCATCTATAAGCAAAGGTACCGAAAGGGCAAGTAAAAGTTGTCTTTTCTTGATCCTCTTTGGACACAGGTATTTGAGAGAAACCAGAATAACCATCTAGAAAGCAAAAATGTATATGTTTGGATAATCTTTCTAGCATTTGATCAATAAAAGGTAAAGGGTAATGATCCTTTTTAGTAGCTTTATTTAATTTGTGGAAATCAATTACCATTCTATAACTTGTAACAATTCTTTGCGGGATCAGTTCATCCTTATCATTAGGAACAACAGTAATAACTCCCTTCTTAGGAACACAATGGACAGGACTTACCCACCGACTGTCAGCAACGAGATAAATTATACCTGCCTCTAGAAGCTTTAGTATTTCTTTTCTTACCACTTCTTTCTTCTTAGGATTTAACCGTCGTTGGTGATCAACAACCGGTTTCGCGTCTTTCTCCAATTTTATTTTGTGCTGGCATAAAGTGGGACTAATGCCCTTAAGATCATCAAGAGTATATCCAATAGCAGCACGATGCTTCTTTAGAGTTTTCAATAATTTCTTTTCTTCGTGCTCTGAAAGGTTAGCACTAATAATAACAGGATATATCTCTTTCTCATCAAGATAAGCATATTTAAGAGTATTAGGTAAAGGTTTAAGCTCAAACACGGGATCACCCTTGGGTGGAGGAGGATCCCCTAGAATTTCAATAGGCAAGTTGTGTTTCAAAATAGGTCCATGTTTAAAGAATACTTAATCTATTTCCCTTCTTTCATTCATAAACATATCATTTTCATGGTCTAGAAAATATTGTTCTAAAGGATCACTAGGAGGCAGGGCAATAGAAGCAGGACCAATAATTTCATCTTTACTAGGAAATTCTTTATCATGGGGTTGTCTACGAAATTTAGCAAAATTAAACTCATGAGACATATCCCCCAAACCAATAGTAACTACATCCTTTTTGCAGTCTATCTTAGCATTGACATTATTCAAGAAGGGTCTACCAAATATAATGGGACAAAGTCATCTTGTGGGGAACCAAGAACAAGAAAATCAGTAGGATATTTAACTTTCCCACACAAGACTTCAACATCTCTAACAATCCCAACTGGTGAAATAGTGTCTCTATTGGCAAGTTTAATAGTAACATCAATTTCCTCTATCTCAGCAGGTGCAATATCATGCATAATTTCTTTATATAGGGAATGAGGTATTGCACTTGCACTAGCACCCATATCACATAAGCCATGATAGCAATGATCTCCTATTTTAACAGAAATAATAGGCATGCCTACAACAGGTCTATGTTTATTTTTAGTACTGGGTCTAGCAATTCTAGCAGCTTCATCACAGAAGTAAATAACATGCCCATCAATATTATCGGCCAAGAGATCTTTAACCATAGCAACACTAGGTTCAACTTTAATTTGCTCAGAGGGTGAAGGTGTTCTAGTATTACTCTTACGTACCACAATTGAAGCTTTAGCATGATCCTTTATTCTGAAAGGGAAAGGTGGTTTCTCAATATAAGCAGTAGGAACAACAGGATCATTATAAGTGATAGTATTTTCTTCAACTTTAATAGGTGCAACTACTTTTACTTCAATGGGAGGATTATATTTAAACAACTTCTCCTTAGGGAGATCAACATGAGTAGCAAAGGATTCACAGAAAGAAGCTACTATCTCAGAGTCAAGTCCATATTTAGTGCTAAATTAACGGAAAGCATCGGTATCCATAAAAGATTAACCTAATCAAACTTAGGGTTATACTTGACTCCTTACCTTCGTCGAGATCCCAATCTTCAGAGTTGCGTTTAATTCTTTCTAATAAATCCCATTTGTATTCACTAGTCTTCATCATAAAAGAGCCAGTACAAGAAGTATCGAGCATGGAGCGATTATCGAGAGAAAGCCGAGCATAAAAAATTTGAATAATAATTTCTCTTGAGAGCTCATGATTGGGGCATGAATATAACATTGACTTAAGCCTCCCCCAAGCTTAAGCGATGCTTTCTCCTTCGTGAGGCCAAAAATTATATATATAATTATGATCACGATGAACAAGATGCATAGGATAAAACTTCTGATGAAATTCCAATTTCAATCGGTTGTAGTTCCATGATCCCATATCATCACATAGCCTAAACCATGTCAATACATTAACCTTCAAAGATAAAGGGAAGACCTTATTCTTGATAACATCCTCGGGCATACCTGCAAGCTTAAATAATCCACAAACTTCATCCACATAGATTAGGTGCAAATCGGGATGTAATGTTCCATCTCCTGTAAAAGGATTAGCTAGCAGTTTCTCTATCATACCCGAAGGAATTTCAAAGTAAACATTTTCAGTAGGTTCTGTCGTGGGTTTGTCACGGCAGATGTCCTTGTGAAAGGACTTAGTCGTGGAGCCATCGCAACGGGTTAGCTTAAAGGGGTTAAACCGGACAAGGGGACACGGAGAGTTTATACTAGTTCGGCCCCTTCGATGAAGGTAAAAGCCTACGTCTAGTCGTAATTGGTATTGCTAGGGTTTCGAAGGCCAGGGAGCGAATCCGCTTTGTCTGGCTCTTGAGTTGTTGTCCGTTGTCCCAAACCGCGGCCGGTTCGTCCCTTTATATACATAGGTTGACGCCCGCCGGTTTACAGTGTCCCGAGGCCGGATCATAGATGTGTCTGGCTCGGTCTCTATTCCTCTATCTTACAACACAAGTTACATGACAGGGTCGGTTTACATCTACAGGCTTTAATCCGCCTTTGGGCTTTGGGCCTTTGTAAAGCGCCACCATCTTCACGTCTTCATGGGCTTCTATATTCAAGGAGCTAACCCGGCTACTCCTGGCCGGTTTACGTCCAGTAGTAATATCCCCAACATTAGGCCCCAGATTGGTTTGAACTTGTTCATGTCAATCTTCAATACTTAGAAAAATTCCTCCCTTGCATCTTCACCTTGATCTTGTAAACCGCCGTGATGTCATACTCTAGGATCATGATAAACCGCCCTGACGTCATCTATTCATTGGACCTGCAGATTACCTTCATTAATGTGTATTCAGTCATCGAGGCGACACCATTATTAATTATCCATTTTTGAGCTCCTCGATTCCCGCACTTGTCACCTTATCACTTCACCTTATAAATAGGGCCGCGGGTCCTTATCATTTTTTCCCTCGTCTCGTTTGCTTCTTCTTCCTCCTCGTGACACCTTCGCACCTGAGCGCTGCCGCCATCGTCATGACTCGCCTCTACCTCACCATTGGCCGCTGCATCAACCTGTTCATACCAGAGTTCTGCAGCACACCTCCGCTGCTTCCGCGGCTGCAGTAAGTCCTTTCCTCCTTCCTTTCTAGATCCATTAGGGTTTCCTTGTTCTTTGCAGTTCTTTGAAGTTCATCGGGGCTTCAGTGCTGCTCTTCCTTGTTCCTCCTTAGTCTATAGATGGACATTTCATATTTGACGTATCCCATGCCATGGCTAATCTTCTGTTACCACCACAAAATCCTTATGCGCAAAAGACTGATCTAGTCCTTTATGAACTGTTTCGGGGCCAACCTTTTTTCCTTTTAGGTCTAAATATTTTTCTTTTCCTGACTTGTGGTAGATCCAAAATGCCCCTGTGATCCTGTGAAATCTGTTTTTACCTTACTTAACCATCTTCGCTTTAGATCTGTATCCTCTTTAACATCAATCGGTTTACCTTTGTAAAAATAATCTATCTCATACCATTAGTCCCCTAGTAAACCGGCAACCCTTCTGCACGTTGATGGTAATAGTCCGGTTTAACAACACATGTATGCCCTTCATATGACCTTGTCATTCACTATTATATTAGTCTGGTTTACGCAATTTCACATACTGGTATATGTTTATTCCATTGCATCTTGCGCTCCTCCATGAATGACTCGTAAACCGGCATTTCCTTTTCAGTTTTTAATTTCACAATGGCCAAACAGTTTGCTGCTTGCAACTAGGTCCCCTCCCGGATCACCGAAGATAAATTGAACGAAATGGTTAGTATCGACACCTTGCCAAAGAAGACGGAGATCCGGTGGCGAGTTCCAGGAACAGAGAATCCTCCTACCCCGAGGTAGGGCGAGGTAGTGATCTTTGTCGACCACATAGGCCGTGGCTTCAAACCGCCAGGGTCAAAAAAATTCCGGGATGTTCTTGCCAGTTTCCAACTTCATCCTCAAGATATTGGACCCAACTTGGTGTCCAATATATGCAATTTCCAAGTTTTCTGTGAAGCGTACTTGCAAGAAGAGCCCACTGCTGAGCTGTTCCGGGACTTTTTTCATCTGAACCGGCGTACAGAGTTTGTAAATGGCCCCAATACTGAACTTGGTGGTGTCTCAATTCAAAAACGGAAGGAAGTTGAATTCCCTCATGCCAAACTGCACAGCCACCCTAAGGAATGGAACCGGACTTGGTTTTACTGCAGAGATACTTCTCCTGAAGATGAGAATCCCCTTCCGGGCTATTGTGATCACCGGCTTTCCAACACCCATCTAATGCCGCAACGCTTAAGTTCTACAGAACGGGCCAAATATGCCCCTTAACTCGCCAAGCTTCGGGCCTTTATGGCCAACGGTTTAACAGGCGTTGATTTCATGCGCTGTTGGATATCTTGGAGCGTCTTGCCGCTAAGCCGCCGCCCCGGTTTAATGTGTGAGTACACCGGTGATGTTGAAGACCCTCAACGCCATATCAACATTCATGTGACCAATGAAGAGGTCACTGAAAGCATAAAGAAAATTTTGAATGAATCGGAATCAGTCTGTAGTCAAACCGGCTTGAACCCCTTCTATACTAAGAACAAACCGCCTGCTGTAAGCACTATACTTCCTTTTCATCTTCGATATCTTTAACTTGTTCAATTTGTAATCCTTCTTCTGTTTATGTACTAATAGGGTGATGATCCCTTATGGAAACGGAAATCCATAGATAAAGCGGTAAAGCCCACCGGGGATAAAGTGGTCAAACCATCTCGTCCCAAAACTAAAGCCGTCAAGCGGACCTCAAAGCGGAAAACGGCTGATCGGATCAACATGGAACTTGATGAAGATGCTGATGATCCGGAAGTTGAGGTAGAACTTGACTTACTTGGCTCCCTTTTCATGCACCTCATTAATAATGATCTTTATTAGGAGGACATAGAAGGCAGCCAAGCCGATGATGTAGAGGTAATTACCCTTTCCTCCAGTTCAGACTCTATGCCAACACAAAAAACCCGTCAAGCAGTCCGGAAAGTAAGCTTTTCTCATCCTCTTGCTTACTTGGACCCAACATTTATTTTGAAGACACAGCAGCATGAAGCTCGCCGGACAACCCGACACAGTGGCCAACAGGTCACTTCGGCCAGTTTACCTGATACCCCGGCTCGGAAGCGCCGGTCTGAGGTCTCTTCCACTTCTAACCATTCTTATCCCAAGGCAAGTTATTTCAGACAACCTCTTAATCCGTCTGATTCAAATTATCAGGTGACACCTCCCTCATCCTCTAGTCGACAGCAACCCAACTCCCTCCTCTAAAAACTATGGCTGGGTAAGTTTTCAAACTCTTTCTTCCAATGCGTTACAAATCTTGAATAAGATGCTAACCCTCTTTTAATTTATTTGCAGAGCCAAAGCCAGACCCAGCAAGAAAGCTCGGGTCAACAATCCGTCAGAAGACCAAGCAGTTTTTGAAGAAGAGCAGAGAGGTGAACCGGACCAAACTCGTGAACCGGAGGGTCCTCATCCTGAAGCCGCCTCTGATGAACCGCCCCATCAAGATCAGAATACTGATGAACCACCCGAAGCTGACCCTGTCGTGCCTGACACTGAACCGGCAGCTCCAAACCGGGCTAGTCCGATGAAAGATACTGAAACTCCATCATCACCCGCAAAAACCACTGAAGGCCAAGGAGATGATGTTATCGTTACTGGCATAGGCCACAGCTCTCCTGGCCATCCCGTAATCTTGGCCCAACAAAGTGCCAAAGAAGAGTGTGCTGCTAGGGAAAAGGGCAAATGGAGTACTGACTTATCAAGTTATGCCCGTCTCAACGCTGAAGAGCTTCACTCCGGTTTCTTAAACCGTTTGCACTCAAACCGTGACTATGAAGCCGGTTTGGTTAACTTGATGAAAGAACACTATGAGGTATTTTCATCTCCTTTTACTTCTTGATTCCAAAGTTGAAATGCTAGCCCAAGTAACCCCCAAGGGCCGTTTTAGGATGTTAATCATAAACTGGGTCTTTGTAATACTTTAAGTCTCTCCCACTGACCCTCAAAATGTTAGATCCTTAGCGAAACCCAAGGCCGATACTTTACCAATGTATATCTTTCCTCAGCGTAGCCCCCAAAGACCGGTTTAGCTTTGCAAGGTAATCCAGATTTTAATCCATGCGGCCGTTTTGAACAGATGTACATTAGCCCCCAAGTGTCAAGGATAATGATTGCCTTGTTCTAGAGACTTTATAAAAGATGTAGTGAATCAGAGCAAATAGGCATTAGCCCCCAAGTACGAAGTGCATAACTTGTTATACACTGTTTGACATTTCTGTTGTTTGACATTTCTTCATTGTTGTAGGCCGAACTAAGCAATAGAGATGCCCGGACCGCTAATTTGCAAGAGAATGTGAAATCCCAACAAGCAGAAGCTGCGAAAGCTAAAGAGGAGCTGACCAAAGCCCTGGCAGTGATGGAAAAGCTGAAAGATTCTTTTAACAAAGATCGTGCTGACTGGGAAACCGAGAAAGCCGGTTTAACCAAAAAAGCTGAAGATGCCGAAGCAGCCCTAAAACCAGTTGTAGATGAACTAGCTGGTTTGAAACGGAAAATCAACGCCATGACTTTCGCTGTCTTTGGTAAGTATCTCCTTGTGCAGTTTGTCCAATTTATGGAACCCCATCATTGACCTGAATGCTGATTTTAAACCATAATAGGCACTCGTATTGCTCATGTGGGCACAGATATGCGGATGAAGCTAAAAGCGGCGTATACCTTGATTGAACAGTTGTACTCTGGGTCCCAGCGGGCTATTTGCACTGCAACTTACAATAAACCGGCACCATCACTGATAAAGGAAACTCTTGAGAAGTTGGCCATGTTACCAGCCCAGATTACCGAACTGAAGAAGGCAGCTGCAAGAGCAGGCGCATTAACCGCACTAATCCGAGCCAAGGCATGGATCCCAGATCTTTAAGCGGAGTACATTATTAAAGGATATCCAAGTGTAAAGGAGGACGGTTCAAACTTCGACAATGATGACCTCCGAAGGCTAACCAAAGAAATGCGGCCAATAGCCAGCAAACTGGCAGAGGACACAGACTTGTCTCATTTCCAACCGGCTTATGACGCTGAAGGGAAGAGACAGCCTGCCGAAATCCATGAAGTCGAAGAACTTGTGCCTCCAATCCGTAAGCATACCTTTGCTCCTGACATTAACCCCTCCAGCCTTATCCATGAAGAGGCTGTGTTTCAAGATTTAACTGGAATCGATTGGTCGACGGTTGATTTCCAGCGTCTGGAAAGGGATGAAGAAGAAGTGATCGCACCAACTGACCCTCAACCATCAAACAGTCCAGACGAAGCGTCTTGAACCGACAGCCGGTTTACCAGATATTTCTATGCCAATGCCAAAAAACAATTATGCACTTGTGGCCGCTTTGAAGCTTCTTATAATAGGATAGCAAAAACTCCTTTATCTGTCATGCCATCGAGCATGTTTTATGACACTTCATGAAAATTTGTTCCACCATTTGGGATCTATTAATGCATAGCCCATGATGATTGTGTTCCTAAATACAAGAAGTTGAAAGTATCCTAGTGGTTTACCACTGGACGGGTTATGATGCTCAACAAATATACAATACTTAGATGAATGATCAAAGTTTTTGTATAAAAAGTAATATGTGCAACATACCACGTTGGTTGACCAACTAATTGTATGGTCAAGGTGTCAACACCAATCCAGAGTGTTGATAACTTCGTCCTTATTTTGCCGGATTATGATAATAAACCGTACCGGGATATAATAATCACCGGGTTTTCTTTATAGCACTGGCGATTTAGTCAAACCAAACCGGGGTAAGGAACGCCGGGTTGTAACTGATCATGTACTGAAAATGTGTAGTTGAAAGTCAAGCCGGGCCAGAGACACCGGTTTATCAGAACATACTATGAACCTCAATAAAGGCAGAAAACTTAGCAAAAAGGATTCCAAAAAAGAAATATGCAAGGCTTTTTACGAGCTGCCAGGCTCCAAATCGAGGCTTTTCATGGGATGCCAGGCCTCTGAGTTAAACCATTTGACAAAGCCTTTTAAGACGGGCCTCCAATTAACCAATCGTCGTTTTAACTTTGACAAGTTCAGGGTCTGTAGAAGATTGACTTGTCAAACGTTCGGCGGGTCATACCAGGATTACCTGGACATGAGTGGCTTGCTTGATGAAGGTAGGTTAACCCGGGGTTTTAGGTGAATACACCATGCTTCCAAGTTGTGGCTTGATAGCCAATTACAAGGGTCCTTTCAAACTCTTTGTTGCGTTGCACAAAGAGCCCCCAAGTAACTTTGTGAGCTGTGCTCAGTGGATGCCCATGTTTGAGTTTGTGCTTTGTGCAATACTCTCTTTGGCCCCACATAATTTCCTTTGCGGCTTAACGCCTATCAAGAGGTGTAGCGATGGTGTGATGACAACCAAGCCCCCTAGTGAAATCTCTTTGTATCTGTGCGGCTGCAGAGACCGGTTTAACAAAATTTTGCTTTGTTAGCAGAAACCTTTATAGGCACATACATGATGTAAAAAGAACAGAGACCCTGCTTTATTCGAGGATCCGGTTTATTATATAATATATACATTGTCATAAATATGTACATATGAAGAGCCTATGGCTCAAGTATAGTAAGGCCGAAGAAGAGCTATATTCCACGGCCGCTTGGTCTCTTCCTCCGATTTATGTGAGTCTTTGTGCTCTCGAACATCAATGAGGTAGTATGACCCATTGTGTAGATTCTTGCTGACCACAAATGGTCCTTCCTAAGGTGGGGATAACTTATGCATATCAGTCTGATCCTGGATGAGCCGGAGCACCAAATCACCCACTTGAAAGGTTTTGGTCTTAACCCGGCGGTTGTGATAACGTCGGAGATCTTGCTGATAAATCGCCGAACGAGCTGATGCAAGATCACGCTCTTCATATAACAGGTCCAGGGAATCCTGACGTGCCTTCTCATTGTCAGCTTCAACGTAAGCTGTCACACGAGGCGAGTCGTGACGGATGTCACTAGGAAGAACTGCCTCTGCTCCATAAACCATGAAAAAAAGGTGTGTAACCCGTAGACCTGTTGGGTGTGGTATTGATGCTCCATAACACAGAGGGTAACTCCTCAACCCAACAACCCGGTGTCTGTTTCAAAGGAACCATAAGTCGGGGTTTGATACCTCGTAAAATTTCTTGATTTGCCCTCTCCGCTTGACCATTAGACTGGGGGTGAGCCACCGATGCTATATCAAGCCGGATGTGCTCACGTTGGCAAAATTCCTCCATCTCTCCTTTTGACAGATTAGTACCATTATCAGTTATAATGTTGTGTGGAAAACCAAACCGGAATATCACCTTTTTGATGAATTGAACCACCGTGGCCGCATCACACTTACTGACTGGCTCTGCTTCCACCCATTTGGTGAATTTATCAACTGCCACTAACAAGTGGGTCCTTTTGTCCTTGGATCGCTTGAAGGGTCCAACCATATCAAGCCCCCAAGTCGCAAACGGCCAAGTTATTGGAATCATCCTCAACTCCTGAGCCTGAATGTGAGCACGGCGTGCGAATTTTTGACAACCGTCACATCTCTTGACTAAATCCTCCGCATCAGCATGAGCTGTTAACCAGTAAAAACCGTGGCGAAAAGATTTAGCCACCAAGGACTTTGAACCGGCATGGTGACCCCAATCCCCTTCATGGATTTCTCGCAAAATCTCACAACCCTCCTGAGGAGAAACACAACTCTGAATTGCCCCTGAAACGTTGTAACGATGCAATTCTCCGTTGAGTATAGTCATCGATTTGGAATGCCGGATTATCTGCCGGGCCGAAGTTTCATCCTATGGTAACTCGCCACGGTTCATGTAAGCCAGATATGGGATTGTCCAATCCGGTATGACATGCAAAGCCGCCATCAATTGAGCCTCCGGATCAGGAATAGTCAACTCTTCCTCTGTTGGTACTTTGACTGGCGGATTATGCAACACGTCAAGAAAGACATTTGGTGGAAACGGTTTCTGCTGAGAACCAAGGCGACTTAAAGTGTCCGTCGCTTCGTTCTTTCGCCGGTCTATATGGTTCACCTGATAACCCTTGAAGTGTCCAGCCACTGTGTCCACCTCTCCCCGATATGCAGCCATGAGTGGGTCTTTAGAATCCCAAGTGCCAGACACCTGTTGAGCCACTAGATCTGAATCCCCAAAGCACTTGACCCGGCTTAAGTTCATTTCCTTAGCCATCCGCAGACCGTGGAGCAAAGCCTCATACTCAGCTGCATTGTTAGTACAAGGGAACATTAAACAGAGGACATAACAAAACTTGTCACCTCTTGGGGAAGTTAGTATGACTCCGGCCCCCGAGCCCTCCAACTGTCTGGATCCATCAAAGTGAATAGTCTAGTATGTATTATCTGGCTTCTCCTCTGGTGCCTGCAACTCTGTCCAATCATTGATGAAGTCCACGAGTGCTTGGGATTTGATCACTGTGCGAGGTATGTATTTGAGCCCGTGAGGTCCAAGCTCAATAGCCCATTTGGCAATCCGGCCCGTTGCTTCTCTGTTTTGAATGATATCTCCTAGAGGGGATGAACTGACCACTGTTATAGGATGACCCTGAAAATAGTGTTTAAGCTTCCGGCTTGCCATAAACACCCCATACACCAGCTTCTGCCAATGTGGATACCTCTGCTTTGACTCAATGAGCACCTCACTGATATAATAAACCGGCCTTTGAACCGGATATTCCTTGCCAGCTTCCTTGCGCTCTACCACGATAGCCACGCTAACAGCTCGGGCATTAGCAGCCACATATAGCAATAACGGCTCCTTATCGATTGGTGCTGCAAGCACAGGCAGTTCAGCTAACTGCCTCTTCAGATCCTCAAATGCTTTATCAGTCGCCTCGCTCCAGACAAAATCATCTATTTTCTTCAGCATCTGATATAAAGGAATAGCCTTCTCCCCAAGACGACTGATAAACCGGCTCAAAGCCGCAATCTGACCGGCCAAACGTTGAACGTCATTGATACACATCGGTTTAGCCAAAGATGTAATTGTTGAGATCTTTTCCGAATTAGCCTCAATGCCTCTATTTGACACCAGAAAACCCAAGAGTTTGCCCACCGGTACACCAAAGACACACTTTTCTGGATTGAGCATCATCTTGTAAACCCGGAGGTTGTCAAAGGTTTCTCTCAAATCGTCTATTAATGTGTCCTCCTTCCTGGAATTTATCACAATATCATCCACATATGCATGAACATTGCGCTCAATCTGCTTATGAAGACAATTCTGAACACAGCGTTGATAAGTCGCCTGGGCACTCTTGAGCCCAAAGGGCATGGAGACATAGCAGAAGGCTCCAAAGGAGTGATGAAAGCTGTCTTGTCCTGGTCCTTTACTGACATTTTGATCTGATGATAACGAGAGTAAGCATCCAGAAAACACAAACGGTCACAACCCACCGTAGCATCAATGATCTGATCAATACGAGGGAGGGCAAAGGGGTCTGCAGGACAAGCTTTGTTCAAGTCTGTGTAATCTACACACATATGCCAAGTGCCGTTTTTCTTAAGAACCAGCACCGGATTAGCCAACCACTCTGGGTGAAAGACTTCCACGATAAACCCTGCGGCCAACAACCGAGCTACCTCTTCACCGATAGCCTTACACCTTTCTTCATTAAATCGGCGAAGAAACTGCCGGACCAGTTTAAACTTAGGATCAATGTTAAGTGTGTGCTCAGCGAGTTCCCTCGGTACACCTGGCATGTCAAAAGGTTTCCATGCAAAGATGTCCCGGTTCTCATGGATGAACACGATGAGCGCGCTTTCCTATTTGGGATCCAGATTAGCGCTGATGCTGAACTGCTTGGATGAATCGCCAAGAACAAAGTCAATCATCTTAGTATCTGTGGCCGATTTGAATTTCAACGCCGGATCATGTTCCATAGTTGGTTTTTCAAAGAAGTCATATCTGCCGGATCAACTTGCTCCTTATAGAACTTCAACTCCTCCGTGGCACAAACCGACTCAGCATAAGCCGCATCACCTTCCTCGCATTCCAAAGCGATCTTTCTGCTCCTGTGTACTGTGATAGTCCCCTTATGACCTGGCATTTTAAGCTGCAGATAAACATAACACGGCCTTGCCATGAACTTAGCATAAGCCGGCCGCGCAAACAAAGCATGGTACGGACTTCTGATTTTCACCACCTCAAAAGTCAATGTTTCTGACCTTGAATTCATAGTCATCTCCAAAATCCACCTCTAAGGCTATCTTGCCTACTGGATATGCAGACTTGCCAGGCACCACACCGTGAAAAACAGTGTTTGACGGTTTAAGACTCTTATTTGTCAACCCCATACGACGGAAGGTATCATAATATAGAATGTTGATACTGCTTCCCCCATCCATGAGTACCTTCGTGAACTTATATCCCCCAACTTGAGGGGCCACCACTAGGGCCAAGTGACCCGGATTGTCAACCCGGGGTGGGTGATCCTCTCTACTCCACAAAATGGGTTGCTCAGACCAGCGCAAATACTGAGGCACCGCCGGTTCAACAAAGTTTACTGCCCTCTTGTGAAGCTTCTGATCACGCTTACACAAGCTAGTGGTGAAGACATGATACTGCCCACTATTTAACTGCTTAGGATTACTCTGATAACCCGACTGTTGCTGCTGCTGGTTCCCCTGATGGTTGTAACGTCCCTGGTTGCCTTGGTGCCCTTGATTGATGTGTCCGGTTTGATTACCCTGAAATCCTGAACCGGAACTGCCACCTCCGTAACCTGGTCCATGGAAACCACCTCCTGAACCGCCGAGCGGGCCATTATCGTACTGGAACATATTGGAGTTCTTGAAATCTCGCATGATATAACAATCCTTCCAAAGATGCGACGCTGGCTTCTCCTTTGATCCATGCTTTGGACAGGGTTGATTTAACAGGCGCTCCAAATTGGGGCCTGAACCTCCGCCCCTCTGGGGCTGCTTGCCCTTACGGCGCTGGCCATTCTCCTGAGCATTGGTGTTAGCGACAAAGTCCAAGCTGTTGTCGGCTTTGCGCTTACCATTGTTCCCATGGCCTGCCGGATTATGCTGCGGACCCTTGATGTTGCCGTTCTTTTTCCCTTTCCCCGATTTGTCCTCCTCTGGGTCAGGGTCTTTGGTGTTATCTGAATCAGCGTACTTAACCAAAGCGGCCATAAGCGTTGACATATCATTGCAGTGACGTTTGAGCCTTCCTAACTTCTGTTTGAGCGGCAGAAAAGGGCAATTGCCCTCCAACATTAGCACTGCGGTATCTGCATTGATACGATCCGATGAATGCAAAATCACTGAGACCCGCTTGACCCAATGGGTCATGGACTCCCCCTCCTCTCGGACACAAGCGGCCAGATCCACAATTGACATGGTCTGCTTACAAGTATCTTTGAAGTTCTGAATAAACCGGTGCTTCAATTCGGCCCATGATCCAACAGAGTTAGTTGGTAAGCTCTTCAACCAAGTACGAGCTGTTCCTTCTAACATCATGGTGAAGTATTTAGCACATACCGCTTCATCCACATCTAGCATCTCCATTGCCATCTCATAGCTTTCAACCCATGCTTCTGGCTGTAGATCGGCGGTATAATTTGGTACCTTACAAGGTCCTTTGAAATCCTTGGGCAGTCTCACATTATGCAAAGCGGGGGTAAGACACGGCACCCCTAAGGAACTGAACACCACACCTGGCTCCACTGAAGCGGTAGGGTGAACCGGAGTAGGTTGTCGGGCTCCATGCAGAGCTGCTAACTCGGCCTCTCGACGCGCGCGACCATGGTCAACCACATCCTGCGCATTAGCACCTCCCCCTGCCGGGTTGTGCCCTCGTGGCGGATTACGGTGATGCGCGCTGCTTGATACGGCTGGTTCATCCTCAACGTGCCTGCTATAGCTCCTGCTTGGACGGGGGGTGGAATGAATCCTCTCGCGGCTGTGTGAATATGCCTACTGCTGGTTTAGAGTTGTTTGAAGGAGATCTCTGGCCCGTCGTGCCTCAATTGCAACTGGTGATTCGCCGTCGGTCGGGAGGGCTGCCAATCGTGAAGCGGCGGCCACAATGTTGTCCAACGGGTTGGAGTAATGCCCGGGAGGTGTTGGAACATACTATGGCATAATGTTGTTCTGACGAGGCGGGTCCATCGTGCGCGGTTGAACCGGCGCTCCTGTTCCTGGCACCTCCGTCCGGTTTAATATTGGCTGGTTACTAGTCCCTGCTCCTGGCGTATTGAAGAGATTTCGTGGCTCGTAACCCGACGGGAGATGCGATCGGTACCTTCTTCTCATGACTTCTTCGGAAGCATTCTGATCCAGCCTAATCCGGTAGGCCTGGGCTTCCAACTCGGCCTGTTCTGTAGCCATCCTAGCGTTCTCTGCCGCTAGGTCCGCTTTAGCCTGAGCTATCTGATCCTTCAATTTTGCTATCTCCGCGTTGTGCTGATCCCGGGCTGCTGCATCCACCTCTGCGGCCATCAATGTTGCCAAAGCGTCGAACAAGTCAGACAGGACTTGAGCCGGAGGCGGCGCAGAGCTTCCTGCCCCTGCCGGCATGGCCGTTGTTGAACCAGAGAGTATTGCTGCGGCGGCTGATGAATGAGGCGCCGACTGTGTACCGGCCATGAAGATAGCGGCCCGGTTTGGCAGATCAGGGGAGTCCGGAATACTGTTTCCCTTGGATCCTCCACCAATCCGACCATCATGCAACTGATAAAGCGATTCGGTCTCTCCAGAAGACTTGTCGTCGGAAAAAACAACGGTTTCTCCATCGGACGTCGGTCCGTCCTCATATTCTGCTCCATGGATGACGCCTACGAAAACATGCTTCGCCACGGGCTAAACCGGTGAAGGGCTTGCATGCCGAGCCGTCTCGATGCTGTCGGTGCAGATGTCCGGCTCAGGGGCCGGTTCGCCAATCTTGCCGATGAAGACGTGAATCCCACCAAAGGGGACCGGTACCCATATTCGATTGAATCGGCCTCGGGACCCCATCCTGCGTTGTCGATGTAGAGCTTGCCGCGACAACTTTTCGTCATCCGGCCCACAACGTATCCCTTGAGTCCATCAAAGCTGCCCTTCAAGAACTCGAAACCATCGTGCGATAGCCCCACGGTGGGCGCCAACTGTCGTGGGTTTGTCACGGCAGATGTCCTTGTGAAAGGACTTGGTCGTGGAGCCATCGCAATGGGTTAGCTTAAAGGGGTTAAACCGAAGAAGGGGACACGGAGAGTTTATACTAGTTCGGCCCCTTCGATGAAGGTAAAAGCCTACGTCTAGTTGTGATTGGTATTGCTAGGGTTTCGAAGGCCAGGGAGCGAATCCGCTTTGTCTGGCTCTTGAGTTGTTGTCCGTTGTCCCAAACCGCGGCCGGTTCGTCCCTTTATATACATAGGTTGACGCCCGCCGGTTTACAGTGTCCCGAGGCCGGATCATAGATGTGTCTGGCTCGGTCTCTATTCCTCTATCTTACAACACAAGTTACATGACAGTATCGGTTTACATCTACATGCTTTAATCCGCCTTTGGGCTTTGGGCCTTCGTAAAGCGCCACCATCTTCACGTCTTCATGGGCTTCTATCTTCAAGGAGCTAACCCGGCTACTCCTGGCCGGTTTACGTCTAGTAGTAATATCCCCAACAGGTTCAGTAGGTTGAGGAGCAACTCTTTGCTCTACTGGTCGGGGTGAAGATACCCCGAACAAGCCCCTCAAAGGATTATGTTCCATAGTAGCAAGTGACAGTAAATTTCAGCACACTATATAAATCTTTCCTTACCAAATTCCACCTACCAAAGGCGCTTCACTCCCGGCAACGACGCCAGAAAAGAGTCTTGATGACCCACAAGTATAGGGATCTATCATAGTCCTTTCGATAAGTAAGAGTGTCAAACCCAACGAGGAGCAAAAGGAAATGATAAGCAGTTTTCAGTAAGGTATTCTCTGCAAGCACTGAAATTGTCGGTAACAGATAGTTTTGCGATAAGGTAATTTGTAATGGTAACAAGTAATAAAAGTAAATAAGGTGAAGCAAGATGGCCCAATCCTTTTTGTAGCAAAGGACAAGCCTGGACAAACTCTTATATAAAGGAAAGCTCTCCCGAGGACACATGGGAATTATCGTCAAGCTACTTTTCATCACGTTCATATGATTTGTGTTCGGTACTTTGATAATTTGATATGTGGGTGAACTGGTGCTTGGGTACTACCCTTCCTTGGACAAGCATCCCACTTATGATTAACCCCTATTGCAAGCATCCACAACTACAACAGAAGTATTAAGGTAAACCTAACCATAGCATGAAACATATGGATCCAAATCAGCCCCTTACGAAGCAACTCATAAACTAGGGTTTAAGCTTCTGTCACCCTAGCAACCCATCATCTACTTAGTACTCCCCAATGCCTTCCCCTAGGCCCAAACAATGGTGAAGTGTCATGTAGTCGACGTTCACATGACACCACTAGAGGAAAGACAACATACATCTCATCAAAATATCGAACGAATACCAAATTCACATGACTACTTGTAGCAAGACTTCTCCCATGTCCTCAGGAACAAACGTAACTACTCACAAATCATATTCATGTTCATAATCAGAGGGGTATTAATATGCATAAAGGATCTGAACATATGATCTTCCACCGAATAAACCAACTAGCATCAACTACAAGGAGTAATCAACACTACTAGCAACCGACAGGTACCAATCTGAGGCTTTGGGACAAAGATTGGATACAAGAGATGAACTAGGGTTTGAGATGAGATGGTGCTGGTGAAGATGTTGATGGATATTGACCCCCTCCCGATGAGAGGATCGATGGTGATGACATTGGTGATGATTTCCCCCTCTCGGAGGGAGGTTTCCCCGGCAGAACAGCTCCGCCGGAGCCCTAGATTGGTTCTGCCAAGGTTCCGCCTCATGGCGGTGGAGTTTCGTCCTGTGAGCTAGCTTATGATTTTTTTTCCTTGACGAAAGACCTCATATAGCAGAAGATGGGCATCAGAGGGCTGCCAGGGGGCTCACGAGGCAGGGGCGCTCCTAGAGGGTAGGGCGCGCCCCCACCCTCGTGGATGGTGGGTGGCCCCCCTCTGGTACTTCTTTCGCCCAATATTTTTTATATATTCTGAAACTTGCTCCCGTGAAGTCTAAGGACTTTTGGAGTTGTGCAGAATAGGTCTCTAATATTTGCTCCTTTTCCAGCCCAGAATTCCAACTGCCGGCATTCTCCCTCTTCATGCAAACCTTGTGAAATAGGAGAGAATAGGCACAAGTATTGTGACATAATGTGTAATAACAGCCCATAATGCAATAAATATCGGTATAAAAGCATGATGCAAAATGGACATATCAATGTCATACTTTGATTCGGCGGTATTGTTGGATGAAGCGGCCCAGACCGACATTACATGACCGCATTCATGAGACCGGTTCTACCACCGTGCTTCGCACACAGGTGGCTAGTGGGTGTCTATTTCTCCAGCTTTAGTTGAATCGAGTTTGACTACGCCCGGTCCTTGTTGAAGGTTAAAACAACACACATGACGAAAAATCGTTGTGGTTTTGATGCGTAGGTAAGAACGGTTCTTGCTAGAAGCCCGTAGTAGCCACGTAAAACTTGCAACAACAAAGTAGAGGACGCCTAACTTGTTTTTGCAGGGCATGTTGTGATGTGATATGGCCAAGACGTGATGAGATATAAATTGTTGTATGAGATCATCATGTTTTGTTAAAGTTATCGGCAACTGGCAAGAGCCTTATGGTTGTCTCTTTATTGCATAAGATGCAAGCGCCATATAATTGCTTTACTTTATCGCTATGCGATAGCAATAGTTGCAAAAGCAATAGTTGGCGAGACGGCCATGTGACAACATGTTGATAAAGATCAAGATGATGGAGATCATGGTGTCATGCCGGTGACGATGGAGATCATGACGGTACTTTGGAGATGGAGATCAAAGGCACAAGATAATGATGGCCATATCATGTCACATATTTTGATTACATGTGATGTTTATCTTTTATGCATCTTATTTTTCTTAGTACGACGGTAGCATTATGAGATGATCCCTTACTAAAATTTCAAGGTATAAGTGTTCTCCCTGAGTATGCACCGTTGCGACCGTTCTTCATGCTGAGACATGCTACCTCTTGAGCACTGCGTTGGTTTTCACCGAAGAGGAAGGGATGATGCAGCAAAGTAGCGTAAGTATTTCCCTCAGTTTTTGAGAACCAAGGTATCAATCCAGTACGAGGCTACGCGCGAGTCCCTCGTACCTGCAAAAAACAAATAAATCCTCACAACCAACGCAAATAGGGGTTGTCAATCCCTATAAGGCCACTTACGAGAGTGAGATCTGATAGATATGATAAGATAATATTTTTGGTATTTTTATGATAAAGATGCAAAGTAAAATAAAGGCAAAGGAAATAACTAAGTAGTAGGAGATTAATATGATAAAGATAGACCCGGGGGCCATAGGTTTCACTAGTGGCTTCTCTCAAGAGCATAAGTATTCTACGGTGGGTGAACAAATTACTGTTGAGCAATTGACAGAATTGAGCATAGTTATGAGAATATCTAGGTATGATCATGTATATAGGCATCACGTCCGAGACAAGTAGACCGACTCCTGCCTGCATCTACTACTATTACTCCACTCATCGACCGCTATCCAGCATGCATCTAGAGTATTAAGTTAAAAACAGAGTAACGCCTTAAGCAAGATGACATGATGTAGATGGATAGACTCATGCAATATGAAGAAAACCCCATCTTGTTATCCTCGATGGAAACAATACAATACGTACCTTGCTGCCCCTACTGTCACTGGGAAAGGACACCGCAAGATTGAACCCAAAGCTAAGCACTTCTCCCATTGCAAGAAAGATCAATCTAGTAGGCCAAACCAAAATGATAATTCGAAGAGACTTGCAAAGATAACCAATCATACATAAAAGAATTCATAGAAGATTCAAATATTGTTCATAGATAGACTTGATCATAAACCCACAATTCATCGGTCTCAACAAACACGCCGCAAAAAGAAGATTACATCGAATAGTTCTCCACAGGAGAGGCGGAGAACATTGTATTGAGATCCAAAAAGAGAGAAGAAGCCATCTAGCTACTATCTATGGACCCGTAGGTCTGAGGTAAACTACTCACACTTCATCGGAGGGGCTATGGTGTTGATGTAGAAGCCCTCCGTGATCGATGCCCCCTCCGGCGGAGCTCCGGAACAGGCCCCAAGATGGGATCTCATGGATACAGAAAGTTACGGCGGTGGAATTAGGGTTTTGGCTCCGTATCTGATCATTTGGGGGTACGTAGGTATATATAGGAGGAAGGAGTACGTCGGTGGAGCAACATGGGGCCCATGAGGGTGGAGGGCGCGCCTAGGGGGGTAGGC
This sequence comes from Triticum urartu, assembly GCF_003073215.2. Lineage (NCBI taxonomy): Eukaryota > Viridiplantae > Streptophyta > Magnoliopsida > Poales > Poaceae > Triticum > Triticum urartu. The sequence goes on along the minus strand of NC_053024.1, from coordinate 69,699,011 downwards.
GCGCCCCCTACCTCATGGCCTCCTCTTTTCTTTCTTGACGTAGGGTCCAAGTCTCCTGGGTCTTGTTCGTTGAGAAAATCACGTTCCCGAAGGTTTCATTTCGTTTGGACTCCATTTGATATTCCTTTTCTTCAAAACCCTAAATAGGCAAAAAAACAGCAATTCTGGGCTGGGCCTCCGGTTAATAGGTTAGTCCCAAAAATAATATAAAAGTGGGTAATAAAGCTCAATAATGTCCAAAATAGTAGATAATATAGCATGGAGCAATCAAAAATTATAGATACGTTGGAGACGTATCAAGACACCACGTGATGATCGGGTGTGATAAGCCCTATGTCCACAAACAACGGGTGCAAGCCAGTTTTGCACAAGCAGAATACTCAGGTCAAACTTAACGAGCCTAGCATATGCAGATATGTCTTCGAAACACTGAGACCGAAAGGTCGAACGTGAATCATATAGTAGATACGATCAACATAGTGATGTTCACCATTGAAAGCTACTCCATCTCACGTGATGATCGGACATGGTTTAGTTGATATGGATCACATGATCATTTAGATGACTAGAGGGATGTCTAAGTGGGAGTTCTTAAGTAATATGATTAATTGAACTTATATTTATCATGAACTTAGTCCTGATAGTATTGGCATATCTATGTTGTAGATCAATTGCTCGCGTATAGATTCCCCATTTTATTCATGATATGTTCCTAGAGAAAACTAAGTTGATAGTACCAATGATGCGGACTAGGTCAGTGATCTGAGGATTATCCTCATTGCCGCACAGAAGAATTATGTTCTTGATGCACCGCTAGGTGACAGAACTATTGCAGGAGAAAATGCAGACGTTATGAACGTTTGACAAGCTCGGTATGATGACTACTTGATAGTTTAGTGCACCATGCTTTACGGCTTAGAACCAGGACTTCAAAAATGTTTTGAATGCCATGGAACATATGAGATGTTCCAAGAGTTGAAATTGGTATTTCAGACTCATGCCCGAGTCGAGAGGTATGAGACCTCTAACAAGTATTTTTGCCTAAAAGATGGAGGAGAATAGCTCAACCAGTGAGCATGTGCTCAAAATGTTTGAGTACTACAATCGCTTGAATCAAGTAGGAGTTAATCTTCCAGATAAGATAGTGATTGACAGACTTCTCTAGTCACTATCACCAATTTACTAGAACTTCGTGATGAACTATAATATGCAAGGGGTGACGAAAACGATTCCCCGAGCTCTTCGCAATGTTGAAATCGGCGAAGGTAGAAATCAAGAAAAGCATCAAGTGTTGATGGTTGACAAGACCACTAGTTTCAAGCAAAAGGGCAAGGGAAATAAAGGGAACTTCAAGAAGAATGACAAGCAAGTTGCCAGTCCCATGAAGAAGCCCAAAGCTGGACCCAAGCCTGAAACTGAGTGCTTCTACTGCAAAGGAAATGATCACTGGAAGCGGAACCGCCCCAAATACTTGGCGGATAAGAAGGATGGCAAAGTGAACAAAAGTATATATGATATGCATGTTATTGATGTGTACTTTACTAGTATTCATAGTAGCCCCTAGGTATTTGATACTGGTTCAATTTCTATGATTAGTAACTTGAAACAGGAGTTATAAAATGAACAGAGACTTGTTGAGGGCAAGGTGACGATGTGTGTTGGAAGTGATTCCAAGGTTGATAAGATCACCATCGCACACTCCCTTTACCTTCGGGATTAATGTTATTTGGTGTTTGCGTTGAGCATAATATGATTGGATCATGTTTCTTGCAATATGGTTATTCATTTAAGTCAAAGAATAATTGTTATTCTATTTACATGAATAAAACCTTCTGTGGTCGTACACCCAAGGAGAATGGTTTATTGAATCTCGATTGTAGTGATACACATATTCATAATATTGAAGCCAAAAGATGCAGGGTTAATAATGATAGTGCAACTTATTTGTGGCACTGTCGTTTAGGCCATACTGGTGTAAAGCGCATGAAGAAACTCCATGCTGGTGGGCTTTTGGAATCACTTGATTATGAATCACTTGATGCTTGCGAACCATGCCTCATGGGCAAGATGACTAAGACTCTGTTCTCTGGAACAATGGAGCGAGCAATAGACTTATTAGAAATAATACATACTGATGTATGCGTCGCGACGGGTATCGTTATTTTCTAACCTTCATAGATGATTTGAACAGATATGAGTATATCTACTTAATGAAACACAAGTCTGAAACGTTTGAAAAGTTCAAAGAATTTCAGAGTGAAGTGGAGAATCATCATAACAAGAAAATAAAGTTTCTATGATCTGATCGCAGAGAAGAAATATTTGAGTTACAAGTTTGGCCTTCAGTTGAAACAATGTCGAATAGTTTCGCACCTCACGCCACCTGGAACACCACAGCATAATGGTGTGTCTGAACGTCGTAACCGTACTTTATTAGATATGGTGCAATCTATGATGTCTCTTACCGATTTACCACTATTGTTTTGGGGTTATGCATTAGAGACAGCTGCATTCACGTTAAATAGGGCACCATCTAAAATCCGTTGAGATGACACTGTATGAACTGTGGTTTAGCAAGAAATCTAAGATGTGGTTTCTTAAAGTTTGGGGTTGCGATGCTTATGTGAAAAAGTTTCAGCCTGATAAGCTCAAACCCAAATCAGAGAAGTGTGTCTTCATAGGATACCCAAAAGAAACTGTTGGGTAAACCTTCTATCACAGATCCGAAGGAAAGATCTTTGTTGCTAAGAGTGGATCCTTTCTAGAGAAGGAGTTTCTCTTGAAAGAAGTGAGTGGGAGGAAAGTTGAACTTGATGAGGTAATTGTACGTTCTCCCGAATTGGAAAATAGTTCATCACAGAAATCAGTTCCAGTGATGCCTACACCAATTAGTGAGGAAGATAATGACGATGATCATGAAACTTCAGATCAAGTTACTACCGAACCTCATAGGTCAACCAGAGTACATTCCACACCAGAGTGGTACGGTAATCCTGTTCTGGAAGTCATGTTACTAGACCATGATGAACCTACAAACTATGAGGAAGCGATGATGAGCCCAGATTCCGCGAAATGGCTTAAGGCCATGAAATCTGAGATGGGATCCATGTATGAGAACAAAGTATGGACTTTGATTGACTTGCCCGATGGTTGGTGAGCCATTCAGAATAAATGGATCTTCAAGAGGAAGACGGACGCTGATAGTAGTGTTACTATCTACAAAGCTCGAATTGTCGCAAAAGGTTTTCGACAAGTTCAAGGTGTTGACTATGATGAGATTTTCTCACTCGTATCGATGCTTAAAAGTCTGTCTGAATCATGTTAGCAGTTGCCGCATTTTATGAAATCTGGCAAATGGATATCAAAACTACATTCCTTAAAGGATTTATTAAAGAAGAGTTATATATGATGCAACCAGAAGGTTTTGTCAATCCTAAAGATCCTAACAAAGTGTGCAAGCTCCAACGATCCATCTATGGACTGGTGCAAGCATCTCAGAGTTGGAATATACACTTTGATGAGTTGATCAAAGCATATAGTTTTATACAGACTTGCGGTGAAGCCTGTATTTACAAGAAAGTGAGTGGGAGCACTACAACTTTTCTGATAAGTATATGTGAATGACATATTGTTGATCGGAAATGATGTAGAATTTTCTAGAAAGCATAAAGGAGTGTTTGAAAGGAGTTTTCAAAGAAAGACCTCGGTAAAGCTGCTTACATATTGAGCAAGACGCTTGATAAGTTTTTTCAATGAGTACATACCTTGATAAGATTTTGAAGGAGTTCAAAATGGATCAGTCAAAGAAGGAGTTATTGCCTGTGTTGCAAGGTGTGAAGTTGAGTAAAGACTCAAAACCCGACCACGGCAGAAAATAGAAAGAGAATGGAAAGTCATTCCATATGCCTCAGTCATAGGTTCTATAAAGTATGCTATGTTGTGTACCAGACCTATTGTATACCTTAGCATGATTTTGGCAAGGGAGTACAATAGTGATCTAGGAGTAGATCACTGGACAGCGGTCAAAATTATCCTTAGAGGACTAAGGAAATATTTCTCGGTTATGGAGGTGATAAAAGAGTTCGTCGTAAAGAGTTACGTCGATGCAAGCTTTTGACACCGATCTAGATGACTCTAAGTCTCGATCTAGATACATATTGAAAGTGGGAGCAATTAGCTAGAGTAGCTCCGTGCAGAGTATTGTAGACATAGAAATTTGCAAAATACATATGGATCTGAATGTTGCAGACCCGTAGGCTAAACTTCTCTCACAAGCAAAACATGATCACTCTTTGGGTGTTAATCACATAGCGACATGAACTAGATTATTGACTCTAGTAAACCCTTTGGGTATTAGTCACATGAAGATGTGAACTAATCACATAAAGATGTGAACTATTGGTGTGAAATCACATGACGATGTGAACTAGATTATTGACTCTAGTGCAAGTGGGAGACTTAAGGAAATATGCCCTAGAGGCAATAATAGAGTTGTTATTTATATTTCCTTATACCATGATAAATGTTTATTATTCATGCTAGAATTGTATTAACTGGAAACTTAGTATATGTGTGAATACATAGACAAACAAAGTGTCCCTAGTATGCCTCTACTTGACTAGCTCGTTAATCAAATGGTTAAGTTTTCAAGCCATAGACATGTGTTGTCATTTGATGAACGGGATCACATCATTAGAGAATGATGTGATGGACAAGACCCATCCGTTAGCTTAGCACTATGATCGTTTAGTTTATTGCTATTGCTTTCTTCATGACTTATACATGTTCCTCAAACTATGAGATTATGCAACTCCCGAATACCAGAGGAACGCCTTGTGTGCTATCAAACGTCACAACATAATTGGGTGATTATAAAGATCCTCTATGATACGTCTCCAATGTATCTATAATTTTTGATTGCTCCATGCTATTATATTATCTATTTTGGATGTTAATGGGCTTTATTTAACACTTCTATATCATTTTTGGGACTAACCTACTAACCGGAGGCCCGGCCCAAATTGTTGTTTTTTTTTGCCTATTTTAGGGTTTCGAAGAAAGGGAATATCAAACGGAGTACAAATAGAATGAAACCTTTGGGAACGTGGTTTTCTCAACAAACGTGATCCAGGAGACTTGGAGTGGACGTCAAGAAACAAGGGAGGAAGGCACGAGGCAGGGGGTGCGCCTACCCCCTGGGCGCGCCCTCCACCTGAAGGAAATATGCCCTAGAGGCAATAATAAAGTTATTATTTATTTCCTTCTATCATGATAAATGTTTATTATTCATGCTAGACTTGTATTAACCGGAAACATAATACATGTGTGAATACATAGACAAACAGAGTGTCACTAGTATGCCTCTACTTGACTAGCTCGTTAATCAAAGATGGTTATGTTTCCTAACCATGGACAAAGAGTTGTTATTTTATTAATGGGATCACATCATTAGGTGAATGATCTGATTGACATGACCCATTCCATTAGCTTAGCACCCGATCGTTTAATATGTTGCTATTGCTTTCTTCATGACTTATACATGTTCCTATGACTCTGAGATTATGCAACTCCCGTTTGCCGGAGGAACACTTTGTGTGCTACCAAACGTCACAACGTAAATGGGTGATTATAAAGGTGCTCTACAGGTGTCTCCAAAGGTACATGTTGGGTTGGCGTATTTCGAGATTAGGATTTGTCACTCCGAATGTCGGAGAGGTATCTCTGGGCCCTCTCGGTAATGCACATCACATAAGCCTTGCAAGCATTACAACTAATGAGTTAGTTGCAAGATGATGTATTACGAAACGAGTACAGAGACTTACCGGTAACGAGATTGAACTAGGTATTGAGATACCGACGATCGAATCTCGGGCAAGTAACATACCAATGACAAAGGGAACAACGTATGTTGTTATGCGGTCTGACCGATAAAGATCTTCGTAGAATATGTGGGAGCCAATATGAGCATCCAGGTTCCGCTATTGGTTATTGACCGGAGACGTGTCTCGGTCATGTCTACATTGTTCTCGAACCCGTAGGGTCCGCACGCTTAAGGTTTCGATGACAGTTATATTATGAGTTTATGAGTTTTGATGTACCGAAGTTAGTTTGGAGTCCCGGATATGATCACGGACATAACGAGGAGTCTCAAAATGGTCGAGACATAAAGATTGATATATTGGACGGCTATATTCGGACACCAGAAGTGTTTCGAGGAAGTTTTGGATAAAACCGGAGCACCGGGGGGTTACCGGAACCCCCCGGGGGGTTAATGGGCCTCATGGGCCTAAAGTGGAGAAGAGGAGGGGCTGCCAGGGCAGGCCGCGCGCCCCCTCTCCCCCTAGTCCGAATTGGAAAAGGAGGGAGGGGCAGCGCCCCCCTTTCCTTCCTCTCCTCTCTCCCTTCCTTCCCCCTCTCCTACTTGGACAAGGAAAGGGAGGGGAGTCCTACTCCCGGTAGGAGTAGGACTCCTCCTGCGTGCCTCCTACTAGGGCCGGCCGCACCCTCCCTTGGATCCTTTATATACGGAGGCAAGGGGCACCCCTAGACACACAAGTTGATCCACGTGATCTTATTCTTAGCCGTGTGCGGTGCCCCCTTCCACCATAATCCTCGATAATATTGTAGCGGTGCTTAGGCAAAGCCCTGCGACAGTAGAACATCAAGATCGTCACCACGCCGTCGTGCTGACGAAAATCTTCCCCGACACTTTGCTGGATCGGAGTCCGGGGATCGTCATCGAGCTGAACGTGTGCTAAAACTCGGAGGTGCCATAGTTTCGGTGCTTGATCGGTCGGGCCGTGAAGACGTACGACTACATCAACCGTGTTGTGCTAACGCTTCGCTGTCGATCTACAAGGGTACGTAGATCACACTCTCCCCTCTCGTTGCTATGCATCACCATGATCTTGCGTGTGCGTATGAAATTTTTTGAAATTACTACGTTCCCCAACAGTGGTATCAGAGCCTAGGTTTTATATGTTGATGTTATATGCACGAGTAGAACACAAGTGAGTTGTGGGCGATATAAGTCATACTGCTTACCAGCATGTCATACTTTGGTTCGGCGGTATTGTTGGACGAAGCGGCCCGAACCGACATTACGCGTACGCTTACGCGAGACCGGTTCTCCCGACGTGCTTTGCACAGAGGTGGCTAGCGGGTGACAGTTTCTCCAACTTTAGTTGAACCGAGTGTGGCTACGCCCGGTCCTTGAGAAGGTTAAAACAGCACCAACTTGACAAACTATCGTTGTGGTTTTGATGCGTAGGTAAGATTGGTTCTTGCTTAAGCCTGTAGCAGCCACGTAAAACTTGCAACAACAAAGTAGAGGACGTCTAACTTGTTTTTGCAGGGCATGTTGTGATGTGATATGGTCAAGACATGATGCTAAATTTTATTGTATGAGATGATCATGTTTTGTAACCGAGTTATCGGCAACTGGCAGGAGCCATATGGTTGTTGTTTTATTGTATGCAATGCAATCGCGCTGTAATGCTTTACTTTATCACTAAGCGGTAGCGATAGTCGTGGAAGCATAAGATTGGCGAGACGACAATGATGCTACGATGGAGATCAAGGTGTCGCGCCGGTGACGATAGTGATCACGATGGTGCTTCGAAGATGGAGATCACAAGCACAAGATGATGATGGCCATATCATATCACTTATATTGATTGCATGTGATGTTTATCTTTTATGCATCTTATCTTGCTTTGATTGACGGTAGCATTATAAGATGATCTCTCACTAATTATCAAGAAGTGTTCTCCCTGAGTATGCACCATTGCGAAAGTTCTTCGTGCTGAGACACCACGTGATGATCGGGTGTGATAGGCTCTACATTCAAATACAACAGGTGCAAAACTGTTGCACACGCGGAATACTCAAGTTATACTTGACGAGCCAAGCATATACAGATATGGCCTCGGAACACGGAGACCGAAAGGTCGAGCATGAATCATATAGTAGATATGATCAACATAGTGATGTTCACCAATGAAACTACTCCATCTCACGTGATGATCGGACATGGTTTAGTTGATTTGGATCACATAATCACTTAGAGGATTAGAGGGATGTCTATCTAAGTGGGAGTTCTTTAAGTAAATTAATTGAACTTAAATTTATCATGAAACTTAGTACCTGATAGTATCTTGCTTGTTTATGCTTGATTGTAGATAGATGGCCCGTGCTGTTGTTCCGTTGAATTTTAATGCGTTCCTTGAGAAAGCAAAGTTGAAAGATGATGGTAGCAATTACACCGACTGGGTCCGTAACTTGAGGATTATCCTCATTGCTGCACAGAAGAATTACGTCCTGGAAGCACCGCTGGGTGCCAGGCCTGCTGCTGGAGCAACACCAGATAGTTCAGTGTGCCATGCTTTACGGCTTAGAATCGGGACTTCAACGACGTTTTGAACGTCATGGAGCATATGAGATGTTCCAGGAGTTAAAGTTAATATTTCAAGCAAATGCCCGGATTGAGAGATATGAAGTGTCCAATAAGTTCTATAGCTGCAAGATGGAGGAGAACAGTTCTGTCAGTGAGCATATACTCAAAATGTATGGGTATAATAATCACTTGATTCAATTGGGAGTTAATCTTCCAGATGATTGCGTCATTGACAGAATTCTCCAATCACTGCCACCAAGCTACAAGAGCTTCGTGATGAACTATAATATGCAAGGGATGAATAAGACTATTCCCGAGCTCTTCGCAATGCTGAAAGCTGCGGAGGTAGAAATCAAGAAGGAGCATCAAGTGTTGATGGTCAACAAGACCACTAGTTTCAAGAAAAAGGGCAAAGGGAAGAAGAAGGGGAACTTCAAAAAGAACAGCAAGCAAGTTGCTACTCAATAGAAGAAACCCTAACCTGGACCTAAGCCTGAAACTGAGTGCTTCTACTGCAAGCAGACTGGTCACTGGAAGCGGAACTGCCCCAAGTATTTGGCGGATAAGAAGGATGGCAAGGTGAACAAAGGTATATGTGATATACATGTTATTGATGTGTACCTTACTAATGCTCGCAGTATCACCTGGGTATTTGATACTGGTTCTGTTGCTAATATTTGCAACTCGAAACAGGGACTACGGATTAAGCGAAGATTGGCTAAGGACGAGGTGACGATGCGCGTGGGAAATGGTTCCAAAGTCGATGTGATCGCAGTCGGCATGCTACCTCTACATCTACCTTCAAGATTAATATTAGACCTAAATAATTGTTATTTGGTGCCAGCGTTAAGCATGAACATTATATCTGGATCTTGTTTGATGCGAGACGGTTATTCATTTAAATCAGAGAATAATGGTTGTTCTATTTACATGAGTAACATCTTTTATGGTCATGCACCCTTAAAGAGTGGTCTATTCTTATTAAATCTCGATATTAGTGACACACATATTCATAGTGTTGAAGCCAAAAGATGCAGAGTTGATAATGATAGTGCAACTTATTTGTGGCACTGCCGTTTAGGTCATATCGGTATAAAGCGCATGAAGAAACTCCATACTGATGGGCTTTTGGAACCACTTGATTATGAATCACTTGGTACTTGCGAACCGTGCCTTATGGGTAAGATGACAAAAACACCGTTCTCCGGTACTATGGAGAGAGCAACAGATTTATTGGAAATCATACATACAGATGTATGTGGTCCGATGAATGTTGAGGCTCGTGGCGGATATCGTTATTTTCTCGCCTTCACAGATGACTTAAGCAGATATGGGTATATCTACTTAATGAAACATAAGTCTGAAACGTTTGAAAAGTTCAAAGAATTTCAGAGTGAAGTTGAAAATCATCGTAACAAGAAAATAAAATTCCTACGATCTGATCGTGGAGGAGAATATTTGAGTTACGAGTTTGGTGTACATTTGAAAAATTGTGGAATAGTTTCGCAACTCACGCCACCCGAAACACCACAGTGTAATGGTGTGTCCGAACGTCGTAATCGTACTTTACTAGATATGGTGCGATCTATGATGTCTCTTACTTATTTACCGCTATCGTTTTGGGGATACGCTCTAGAGACGGCCGCATTCACGTTAAATAGGGCACCATCAAAATCCGTTGAGACGACGCCTTATGAACTGTGGTTTGGCAAGAAACCAAAGTTGTCGTTTCTGAAAGTTTGGGGCTGCGATGCTTATGTGAAAAAGCTTCAACCTGATAAGCTCGAACCCAAATTGGAGAAATGTGTCTTCATAGGATATCCAAAGGAAACTATTGGATACACCTTCTATCACAGATCCAAAGGCAAGACTTTTGTTGCTAAATTCGGAAACTTTCTGGAGAAGGAGTTTCTCTCGAAAGAAGTGAGTGGGAGGAAAGTAGAACTTGACGAGGTAACTGTACCTACTCCCTTATTGGAAAGTAGTACATCACAGAAACCTGTTTCTGTGACACCTACACCAGTTGGTGAGGAAGCTAATGATGATGATCATGAAACTTCAGAACAAGATACTACTGAACCTCGTAGATCAACCAGAGTGAGATCCGCGCCAGAGTGGTACGGTAATCCTGTTTTGGAAGTCATGCTACTAGATCATGATGAACCTACGAACTATGAAGAAGCGATGGTGAGCCCAGATTCCGCAAAATGGCTTGAAGCCATGAAATCTGAGATGGGATCCATGTATGAGAACAAAGTATGGACTTTGGTTGACTTGCCCAATGATCGGCAAGCAATTGAGAATAAATGGATCTTCAATAAGAAGACTGACGCTGACGGTAATGTTACTGTCTACAAAGCTCGACTTGTCGCAAAAGGTTTTCGGCAAGTTCAAGGGATTGACTACGATGAGACCTTCTCACCCGTAGCGATGCTTAAGTCTGTCCGAATCATGTTAGCAATTGCCGCATTTTATGATTATGAAATTTGGCATATGGATGTCAAAACTGCATTCCTGAATGGATTTCTGGAAGAAGAATTGTATATGATGCAACCAGAAGGTTTTGTCGATCCAAAGGGAGCTAACAAAGTGTGCAAGCTCCAGCGATCCATTTATGGACTGGTGCAAGCCTCTCGGAGTTGGAATAAATGCTTTGATAGTGTGATCAAAGCATTTGGTTTTATACAGACTTTTGGAGAAGCCTGTATTTACAAGAAAGTGAGTGGGAGCTCTGTAGCATTTCTGATATTATATGTGGATGACATATTACTGATTGGAAATGATATAGAATTTCTGGATAGCATAAAGGGATACTTGAATAAGAGTTTTTCAATGAAAGACCTCGGTGAAGCTGCTTACATATTAGGCATTAAGATCTATAGAGATAGATCAAGACGCTTAATTGGACTTTCACAAAGCACATAACTTGACAAAGTTTTGAAGAAGTTCAAAATGGATCAAGCAAAGAAAGGGTTCTTGCCTGTGTTACAAGGTGTGAAGTTGAGTAAGACTCAATGCCCGACCACTTCAGAAGATAGAGAGAAAATGAAAGATGTTCCCTATGCTTCAGCCATAGGCTCTATCATGTATGCAATGTTGTGTACTAGACCTGATGTGTGCCTTGCTATAAGTCTAGCAGGGAGGTACCAAAGTGATCCAGGAGTGGATCACTGGACAGCGGTCAAGAACATCCTGAAATACCTGGAAAGGACTAAGGATATGTTTCTCATTTATGGAGGTGACAAAGAGATCATCGTAAATGGTTACGTTGATGCAAGCTTTGACACTGATCCGGACGATTCTAAATCGCAAACCGGATACGTGTTTACATTAAATGGTGGAGCTGTCAGTTGGTGCAGTTCTAAACAAAGCGTCGTGGCGAGATCTACGTGTGAAGCGGAATACATAGCTACTTCGGAAGCAGCAAATGAAGGAGTCTGGATGAAGGAGTTCATATCCGATCTAGGGGTCATACCTAGTGCATCGGGTCCAATGAAAATCTTTTGTGACAATACTAGTGCAATTGCCTTGGCAAAGGAATCCAGATTTCACAAGAGAACCAAGCACATCAAGAGACGCTTCAATTCCATCCGGGATCTAGTCCAGGTGGGAGACATAGAGATTTGCAAGATACATACGGATCAGAATGTAGCAGACCCGTTGACTAAGCCTCTTCCACGAGCAAAACATGATCAGCACCAAGGCTCCATGGGTGTTAGAATCATTACTGTGTAATCTAGATTATTGACTCTAGTGCAAGTGGGAGACTGAAGGAAATATGCCCTAGAGGCAATAATAAAGTTATTATTTATTTCCTTATATCATGATAAATGTTTATTATTCATGCTAGAATTGTATTAACTGGAAACATAATACATGTGTGAATACATAGACAAACAGAGTGTCACTAATATGCCTCTACTTGACTAGCTCGTTAATCAAAGATGGTTATGTTTCCTAACCATGGACAAAGAGTTGTTATTTGATTAACAGGGTCACATCATTAGGTGAATGATCTGATTGACATGACCCATTCCATTAGCTTAGCACCCGATCGTTTAGTATGTTGCTATTGCTTTCTTCATGACTTATACATGTTCCTATGACTATGAGATTATGCAACTCCCGTTTGCCGGAGGAACACTTTGTGTGCTACCAAACATCACAACGTAAATGGGTGATTATAAAGGTGCTCTACAGGTGTCTCCAAAGGTACATGTTGGGTTGGCGTATTTCGAGATTAGGATTTGTCACTCCGAATGTCGGAGAGGTATCTCTGGGCCCTCTTAGTAATGCACATCACATAAGCCTTGCAAGCATTACAACTAATGAGTTAGTTGCAAGATGATGTATTACGAAACGAGTAAAGAGACTTGCCGGTAACAAGATTGAACTAGGTATTGAGATACCGACGATCGAATCTCGGGCAAGTAACATAACGATGACAAAGGGAACAACGTATGTTGTTATGCGGTCTGACCGATAAAGATCTTCGTAGAATATGTGGGAGCCAATATGAGCATCCAGGTTCCGCTATTGGTTATTGACCGGAGACGTGTCTCGGTCATGTCTACATTGTTCTCGAACCCGTAGGGTCCGCACGCTTAAGGTTTCGATGACAGTTATATTATGAGTTTATGAGTTTTGATGTACCGAAGTTAGTTCGGAGTCCCGGATATGATCACGGACATAACAAGGAGTCTCGAAATGGTCGAGACATAAAGATTGATATATTGGACGGCTATATTCGGATACCGGAAGTGTTCCGGGGAAGTTTTGGATAAAACCGGAGCACCGAGGGGTTACCGGAACCCCCCGGGGGGTTAATGGGCCTCATGGGCCTAAAGTGGAGAAGAGGAGGGGCTGCCAGGGCAGGCCGCGCGCCCCCTCTCCCCCTAGTCCGAATTGGACAAGGAGGGAGGGGCGGCGCCCCCCCTTTCCTTCCTCTCCTCTCTCCCTTCCTTCCCCCTCTCCTACTTGGACAAGGAAAGGGAGGGGAGTCCTACTCCCGGTAGGAGTAGGACTCCTCCTGCGCGCCTCCTACTAGGGCCGGCCGCACCCCCCCCTTGGATCCTTTATATACGGAGGCAAGGGGCACCCCTAGACACACAAGTTGATCCACGTGATCTTATTCTTAGCCGTGTGCAGTGCCCCCTTCCACCATAATCCTCGATAATATTGTAGCGGTGCTTAGGCGAAGCCCTGCGACGGTAGAACATCAAGATCGTCACCACGCCGTCGTGCTGACGGAACTCTTCCCCGACACTTTGCTGGATCGGAGTCCGGGGATCGTCATCGAGCTGAATGTGTGCTAAAACTCAGAGGTGACGTAGTTTTGGTGCTTGATCGGTCAGGCCGTGAAGACGTACGACTACATCAACCGCGTTGTGCTAACGCTTCCGCTGTCGATCTACAAGGGTACGTAGATCACACTCTCCCCTCTCGTTGCTATGCATCACCATGATCTTGCGTGTGCGTAGGATTTTTTTTGAAATTACTACGTTCCCCAACACCACCCTCATGGGCCCTCCGTTGCTCCACCGACATACTTCTTCCTCCTATATATATCCATGTACCCCCCCAAACATCCAGGGGAAACACCAAAACCTAATTCCATTGCTACAACCTTCTGTACTCGAGAGATCCCATCTCGGGGCCTTTTCCGAAGCTCCGCCGGAGGGGGCATTGATCACGGAGGGCCTCTACATCAACTCCATGGCCTCTCCAGTGATGTGTGAGTAGTTTACTTCAGACCTACGAGTCCATAGTTATTAGCTAGATGGCTTCTTCTCTCTCTTTGGATCTCAATACAAAGTTCTCCTTGATCTTCTTGGAGATCTATTCGATGTAATCTTCTTTTGCGGTGTGTTTGTCGAGATCCGATGAATTGTGGGTTTATGATCCAGATTATCTATGAACAATATTTGATTCTCCTCTAAATTCTTTTATGTATGATTGGTTTATCTTTGCAAGTCTCTTTGAATTATCAGTTTGGTTTGGCCTACTAGATTGATCTTTCTTGCAATGGGAGAAGTGCTTAGCTTTGGGTTCAATCTTGCGGTGCTCGATCCTGGTGACAGAAAGGGAACCAACACGTATTGTATTGTATTGTTGCCATCGAGGATAAAAAGATGGGGTTTATATCATATTGCATGAGTTTATCCCTCTACATCTTCCTTAAAGCATTACTCTGTTCTTATGAACTTAATACTCTAGATGCATGCTGGATAGCGGTCGATGTGTGGAGTAATAGTAGTAGATGCAGGCAGGAGTCGGTCTACTTGTCTCGGATGTGATGCCTATATACATGATCATACCTAGATATTCTCATAACTATGCTCAATTCTATCAATTGCTCAACAGTAATTCGTTTACCCACCGTAATACTTATGCTCTTGAGAGAAGCCACTAGTGAAACCTATGGCCCCCGGGTCTATCTTCCATCATATTAATCTTCCAATACTTAGTTATTTCCTTTGCCATTTATTTTACTTAGCATCTTTATCATAAAAATACCAAAACTATTATCTTATCATATCTATCAGATCTCACTCTCGTAAGTGACCGTGAAGGGCTTGACAACCCCTTTATCGCGTTGGTTGCGAGGTTCTTATTTGTTTGTGTAGGTGCGTGGGACTTGAGCGTGATCTCCTACTGGATTGATACCTTGGTTCTCAAAAACTGAGGGAAATACTTACGCTACTTTGCTGCATCACCCTTTCCTCTTGAAGGGAAAGCCAACGCAGTGCTCAAGAGGTAGCAAGAAGGATTTATGGCGCCGTTGCCGGGGAGATTCGCGCCAAGTCAAGTCAAGATTTGACTCCAACAACGAGTCATTTCTGGCACCATTACCAAGTACCCATCTCAAACCCTTATCCCTCACATTACATTATTTGCCATTTGCCTCTCGTTTTCCTCTCCCCCACTTCACCCTTGTCGTTTTATTCGCCCTTCTTCTGTTCATTTTTTCATTTGCTTTGATGTCTTACTTGGCTCGTTTGCTCATTTGGTTGGGATAGTTGTTTATTTATTGCTAAACAGAGAACCTAAATATCTATGGATCCTCATCCGCTTGCTAATCTATTTAAGAGATCCAATTATGATGAGCCAATTGCTAGTGAGCTTTGTGCACTAGATTATCTTTATGAAGTTTTGCTTGAAATTCGTGAATCTGAAAATTGTGATGAAGTACTTTATGGAGTGATTCACGATGAATCTTTGAATGAAAAGCATGATTGCAATGATGTTATTATAAATTCTCTTAATGTTAGTTGTGCTAATAATATGCAAAACCCTAAGCTTGGGGGTGCTAGTTTTGCTATGTCCTCTACTTGTTGCAATGATCATGATTGGGGTGATTCTTCTTTTGATCTTGAAAATTTATTTAAGCCCCATGATGAATATGAGATTGATAATAATGTTTGCAATATTGAAAGTGGGTTTGTAAGAGTGTCAACTTTATATCCCACATATTTGGATAATGTTCAATCTTATGAAGTTTTTGATAAAAGTGGGTTTGAAGAGGTCATGACTTTAGTTAATGTTAATCCCACTATTTTGGAAGAGTGTCAACTTTGCATGCATGTGGATCGTGTTGAAAATATTTTATGTGATAGATATTTTGTTGAATTTGCTTATGATCCCACATGCAATTATTATGAGAGAGGAAAATATGATGGTAGAAATTTTCATGTTACTAAATTAGCTCTCGTTATGTCGAGATTGCTATTGTTTCTTTCCGCTTCCTTGCATATGCTAGTTTTTGCTTGCCTTGATAATTTGTTTGCCTATAAGATTCCTATGCATAGGAAGTATGTCAGACATATATGTGTTTGTCACGTGTTTTATGATGCTCTCTTTGTGCTTCAATTCTTGTCTTTCATGTGAGCATCATTAAAATTATCAATGCCTAGCTATAAGGCTTTAAAGAAAAGCGCTTGTTGCGAGACAACCCAATATTTTTCCTTGATGTTATTCAATAAATAATTTATCTAGACTCTGTTTTGGTTGTGTTTTTGTGTTTAATTAGTGTTTGTGCCAAGTAGAACCGTTGGGAAGACTTGGGGAAAGTCTTTTTGATCTTGCTGTAGAAAACAGAAACTTTAGTGCTCACGAGAATCGCTGCCATTTTTATTTGGAAGGTGATATTTAGTTAATTCTTTTTGCAGATGATTAATAGATAAATTCCTCACGTCCAGAATTTTATTTTAAAATTTTGGGGGTTCCAGAACTTGCGTTAGCTACAGATTACTACATACTGTTCTGTTTTTGACAGATTCTGTTTTTCTTGTGTTGTTTGCTTATTTTGATGAATCTATGGCTAGTAAAAGAGTTTATAAACCATAGAGAAGTTGGAATACAGTAGGTTTAACACAAATATAAATAAATAATGAGTTCATTACAGTACCTTGAAGTGGTGTTTTGTTTTCTTTCGCTAACGGAGCTCACGAGATTTTCTATTTTGAGTTTTGTGTTGTGAAGTTTTCAAGTTTTGGGTAAAGATTTGATGGATTACGGAACAAAGAGTGGCAAGAGCCTAAGCTTGGGGATGCCCATGGCACCCCAAGCTAAAATTCAAGGACACCAAAAAGCCTAAGTGTGGGGATGCCCCGGAAGGCATCCCCTCTTTCGTCTTCGTTTATCGGTAACTTTACTTGGAGCTATATTTTTTATTCATCACATGATATGTGTTTTGCTTGGAGCGTCTTGTATGATTTGAGTCTTTGCTTATTAGTTTACCACAATCATCCTTGCTGTACACACCTTTTGAGAGAACTCACATGAATTGAAATTTATTAGAATACTCTATGTGCTTCACTTATATATTTGAGCTATATAGTTTTTGCTCTAGTGCTTCACTTATATCTTTTAGAGCACGGCGGTGGTTTTGTTTTATAGAAACTATTAATATCTCATGCTTCACTTATATTATTTTGATAGTCCTTTAGAACAACATGGAAATTTGCTATAATATAAAAACTTTCATATAAGTGCATTGAATACTATGAGAAGTTTGATACTTGATAATTGTTTTGAGATATGGAGATGGTGATATTAGAGTCATGCTAGTTGAGTAGTTGTGAATTTGAGAAATACTTGTGTTGAAGTTTGTGATTCCCATAGCATGCACGTATGGTGAACCTTTATGTGATTGTGATGAAGTCGGAGCATGATTTATTTATTGATTGTCTTCCTTATGAGTGGCGGTCGGGGACGAGCCATGGTCTTTTCCTACCAATCTATCCCCCTAGGAGCATGCGCGTAGTACTTTGTTTCGATAACTAATAGATTTTTGCAATAAGTATGTGAGTTCTTTATGACTAATGTTGAGTCCATGGATTATACGCACTCTCATCCTTCCACCATTGCTAGACTCTCTAGTATCGCGCAACTTTCGCTGATACCATAAACTCACCATATACATTCCTCAAAACAGCCACCATACCTACCTATTATGGCATTTCCATAGACATTCCGAGATATATTGCCATGCAACTTCCCACCGTTCCGTTATTATGACACGCTTCATCATTGTCATATTGCTTGCATGATCATGTAGTTGACATCGTATTTGTGGCAAAGCCACCGTTCATAATTCTTCATACATGTCACTCATGCATCATTGCACATCCCGGTACACCGCCGGAGGCATTCACATAGAGTCATATTTTGTTCTAAGTATTGAGTTGTAATTCTTGAGTTGTAAAGTAAATAAAGTGTGATGATCATCATTATTAGAGCATTGTCCTAAGTGAGGAAAGGATGATGGAGACTATGATTCCCCCACAAGTCGGGATGAGACTCTGGACGAAAAAAAGAAAAAAAAGGAGAAAGGCCATAAAAAAGAAGAAGGCCCCCAAAAAGAGAGAGAGAGAAAGAGAGAAGGGACAATGCTACTATCCCTTTTCCACACTTGTGCTTCAAAGTAGCACCATATTCTTCATATAGAGAGTCTCCTATGATATCATTTTCATATACTAGTGGGAATTTTTCATTATAGAACTTGGCTTGTATATTCCAATGACGGGCTTCCTCAAAATGCCCTAGGTCTTCGTGAGCAAGCAAGTTGGATGCACGCCCACTTAGTTTCTTTTGTTGAGCTTTCATATACTTATAGCTCTAGTGCATCCGTTGCATTGCAATCCCTACTCACTCACATTGATATCTATTGATGGGCATCTCCATAGCTCGTTGATACGCCTAGTTGATGTGAGACTATATTCTCCTTTTTTTTCTCCACAACCACCATTCTATTCCACCATAGTGATATATCCATGGCTCACGCTCATATATTGCGTGAAGATTGAAAAAGTTTGAGAACATCAAAAGTATGAAACAATTGCTTGGCTTGTCATCAGGGTTGTGCATGATTTAAATATTTTGTGTGGGGAAGATAGAGCATAGCCAGACTACATGATTTTGTAGGGATAACTTTCTTTGGCCATGTTATTTTGAGAAGACATAATTGCTTAGTTAGTATGCTTGAAGTATTATTATTTCTATGTCAATATTAAACTTTTATCTTGAATATTTTGGATCTGAACATTCATGCCGCAATAAAGAAAAATTACATTGAGAAATATGTTAGAAAGCATTCCACATCAAAAATTCTGTTTTTATCATTTACCTACTCGAGGACGAGCAGGAATTAAGCTTGGGGATGCTTGATACGTCTCCAACGTATCTATAATTTTTGATTGCTTCATGCTATTATATTATCTATTTTGGATGTTAATGAGCTTTATTTTACACTTTTATATCATTTTTGGGACTAACCAACTAACCGGAGGCCCAACCCAAATTGCTATTTTTTGCCTATTTTAGGGTTTCGAAGAAAAGGAATATCAAACGGAGTCCAAACGGAATGAAACCTTAGGGAACGTGATTTTCTCAACAAACGTGATCTAGGAGACTTGGAGTGGCCGTCAAGAAACAAGGGAGGAAGGCACGAGGCAGGGGGCGCGCCTACCCCCCTGGGCGCGGCCTCCACCCTCGTGAGCCCTCCGTTGCTCCACCGACGTACTTCTTCCTCCTATATATATACACGTACCCCCCAAACATCCAGGGGCACCACGAAAACCTAATTCAACTGCCGCAACCTTCTGTACTCGAGAGATCCCATCTCGTGGCCTTTTTCGGAGCTCCGCCGGAGGGGGCATTGATCACGGAGGGCCTCTACATAAACTCCATGGCCTCTCTGGTGATGTGTGAGTAGTTTACTTCAGACCTACGGGTCCATAGTTATTAGCTAGATGGCTTCTTCTCTCTCTTTGGATATCAATACAAAGTTCTCCTTGATCTTCTTGGATATTTATTCGATGTAATCTTCTTTTGCGGTGTGTTTGTCGAGATCCGATGAATTGTGGATTTATGATCCAGATTATCTATGAACAATATTTGATTCTCCTCCGAATTCTTTTATGTACGATTGGTTTATCTTTGCAAGTCTCTTCGAATTATCAGTTTGGTTTGGCCTACTAGATTG